>NW_028318494.1:6427500-6647500 GCF_062004578.1 Staurois parvus | reverse complement strand
TGGTCGTAGAACTATGCACTCTTTGTGTGCTGCCATAGACAACCTCCATCAAAGCCATGCCCAGGAGGTCTCTTTACACAAGAAGAATCTTCTCATTTTGCTATTGATTATCTTGCAGCACATCATAGGCCATGGATGGCTCTAGGCGAAGGTAGCATTGATTTTTCAATTCAATTACAAGCTCAAGGTTTTATTTAATTAGTTGCCTAATTCATTAATTAAGTGCTTAGATCTTGTTTATGTCCTTAGCTATCAAATTAGGGATTGCTGTTCTGCAAACAAATATTAGTTGGGAAGTTTTGTTTTTTTTTCCTTTTCGACATGTTTGAACAGAGGAAGTGTTGCTCTGCTAACTGCTGATCCACAAGGCTCTCCTCTGATGCATGCTTTTCAGATGTTTTCACAGTTGAGCTAAGATTAATAATTCGTGGGGCTGTGCCTGTAGTGGGAATCTATTTATTTATTTTAGGTACTTATATAGCGCCATCAGTTTACGCAGCGCTTTACATATATATTGTACATTCACATCAGTCCCTAACCCTCAAGGGGCATACAATCTAAGGTCCTTAATTTACATTCATACATACACATACTAGGGACAATTTAGATAGGAACCAATTAACCTACCAGCATGTCTTTGGAGTGAGGGAGGAAATTGGAGTAGCCAGAGGAAACCCACGCAAGCACAGGGAGGACATGCAAACTCCAGGTAGGTGGTGCTATGGTTGGGATTCAGACCAGCAACCCTAGTACCGCTAGGTGGAAATGCTAACTGTTTAGCCACTGTGTGCAAGTGGTGGGACTAGTATGCACTGTTGGTAGCCCTTGGTATTGGAATGGCAGAGTACTTGTAGCATCCTCCTAAATAGGCTTCTAGAAAGGATAGGTAAATTTAGTCTTTTTGCCTTCCCTGTAATCAGTGGAGCAGTGTTTAACCTCCCTAACGGTATTCCCGAGTGTAGCTCGGGGTAAAATGTCAGTACCAAAAAGCGGTAACCCCCGAGCTACACTCGGGCTTACCATGCGGCGCTACATAGGGAGTCCCTGCAGCACTTACCTTGTCCTTGGCTGCCGCGATGTGTCCCCTGTAGTGTCCCCGGCCATCTCCTCCGGCAGATGCCGGCATCCGCCTCCTGTGTTCCGGTCCCTGTGACGTCGGGACGTACGGGCGCCACCGGCGGCGGGAAATTTGAAAATTTAAAAAAACTGTCATTTTTTTCAAAACGATTTTACATAGTAAAACATTGCTGTTTCAACCCATTTCACATACATTTTGTCCCGAGTGCTTTGTCCTGCGCCCTGCCTGCATTTTGTCTGTTCTTTCTGCCTGGAAACTTAGAAAAGTCCATGGCGTCCAAAAAGTGTCCCTTTATTTCAAAAGCGGTTTTAGACCGGCTAGAGAACAGCGATAGTAAATCAGAACCACTTGCAGAATTGAGTGATAATGATTCGTGGGGGAAATTCATCATCAGACACTGAAAACGATTTTACGACTTTGCTCAGTGATGTGCGAACTTGGCGCTATATTTCAAATTTCAGTGTTTTTGGTTTGATTATATTATTGAATTAAATGTATGATTTAGAATCTTGTTCAGACAGATTTCAGTGAGTTATTCCTAAAAATTACAGCCTACAATAAAAAAAACTACATATTTCCATGCAAAATAATGGTATCGCTTTCAGCACCAAAAATATGAAATAATCAGACCGCTAGGGAGGTTAATTGCTTTGGGCTTCACTGACTGCATGTTTGACTGTTTCTCTCTGCCTTCTAGAGGATTCTAGAATGTGGTGGGCTGGGAAAGGCAAATCAGCAGCCTGAATATTTATGTTGTCCCAGCCAGTCCCTGTGGGTGTCCAGTAGGTGGCTGAGGAGTGCATAAATAGTCTGGGTCCTGAAGCATCCCTGTTCTTGTTCAGGTACCTGGGCTGGAGGGCTGCTTCTGTGCTAGAGCTGGGGGCCCTGTGTGCACTAAAGTTGGACTATCCAAAGCTCACCCTGCACCCCAACTAAGTTCAATGCGCATTAACCACTTCAAGTACGGATACTTTCACCCCCTTCCAGTCCAGGTCAATTTTCAGCTTTCAGTGCTAGCACACTTTGAATGACAATTGCGCGGTCATGCAACACTGTACCCATGTTAATTTTTTAGCATTTTTTTGAGACAGATAACATTTCATTTTGGTGGTATTTACAGTATTCACAACTGGGATTTTTATTTTTTTGCTATAAGTCCAAAAATTTTGAAAATAAGTGTTTTTCTCATAAAAGTTTGCAAATAAATAATCTTTCTTCATAAATCTTGGCCAAAATGTATTCATCTATCTTTTTAGTAAAAATAACCCAAATTAGCTTATAACCAAAAATTATAATCTTTCAATAAGTTTTCACATTTTTATTTTATATTTTTATATTATTATTTATGGGTCTTTTTTTAACATACTGTCATCCTAGCAGTACAGTGTCGCCAGAGTGACACTGTACTGCTTCTGGGGGGTGAGCAGTTTTTTTTTTCTTTTTTTACAGTGATTGCTTTTACACCCATAAAGGCTGTAAAACCAATAATTTCTCCTTCTCTCTGGCTGCATTCTTGCAGCCATTGAGAAATACTGTACGAGATGTGATTGGTCACAGCTTGTCACATGGTACAAGGCTGTTGTGAATAGCCTTGTACTATGTGCCCTCTGTGATCTGTGTTCTGCTGTCTCCTCTGGACACAGCGGGCACCAAACACGATGCTGCATGCTCCCCGGGAGCGTGCACAGGCAATGGATGTGTGGGAATGTTTAGAAATGTCCACCTGCAACGGCAGCGCTCCTGTCCGGCCGTTTATCAACATGGGCCAGACAGGAAGTGGTTAAACCCTAAAATGACACTCACTCCCTGGTTATTGTGTTGTGAGACTGTGGGAGCTGTTGTGTGCCTGGCTGCTGTGCACTCGCTTGGAAAAAGAACCTTGGACAAATCTGGGGGGCCCGTTAGGGGTCTGCACTACATCTATAACTGATCCAATTATGGCAAGATAGCTGTAACTTACAGTATCAGTAGAATTGGCAGACAGTGACTCGATCCAAATAATATCTTGCAGATGGTAGAAAGCTTAAAGCAAAACTTGTGCAGATCTTCACAGCTGAACGTCAGATAGCTATATTATTTTTTTTAAATTGCTGTATTTTATATATTAAAGGGGAGTTACTTGTTAAGTAAGGACAACAGATTTTTTTATTCATTGTACACATAAAAAGATGGCATGGCAGCCATAATGGCCAATTACACTGCAGGATTTAAACATACAATAGATGTAACCTAGTTCTATACCAAAGCTTTTAAACTCCAGGAAAAAAGAAAACAATCCCTGACAAATTACTCATCATACATAATGGCCGCCTGGAGCTAGAGCGCGCCGATGTTTTTATTCAAACTATTGTGCAAAACTAATTAGCCAGTGCAGGACTAGTATGATTCCAGCTGAGTAATCAACGTAACTGCATCCAGCACAAGGAGCCAAGTTACTGAGTGACACTGTTAAAGCAATAACCGTACTTTGCCAATACTACTATCTACCTTACTACCGAATTGCTGCTTGGAGGAAATGGAGTGCATTTGAATAAATACGGGTCCATTACTAACAGCTCAGATATGCGGAATTACTGATACGATGGTGCTGCAAATGAATCATAGAAGAACATTCCATTACTTAAAAGAATCTGCAGATTGCTGGGAGTGAAAGTCCATTATAAGTAGCCCGCTCTGTCGCTTTATAAGTAAAAATGTTGTACATCATAAATCCCGGAGTCCATTGCTGATATTAAATGGTAATGTTTCTTATAAAGGGAAAGGCAGCTGCAGAATCACTTTTCATTATGAGCGAAGCACAGCAAGAATCCTTTCATTTCCTGACCAACTCTGCTCTATATTGTGCTATAGGGATAGTGCCCGTGTGTAATAGGATTACAATTGATTTTGGTGTCAGCCTGAGAATCTAAAATTGTGTGGTTCATTTGGGTTCAGACATGATTGAGGTTTAGCCTGCTTGTCCCCAGAAAAAAAAACGGTAAAGTTAAAGCAGAACTAAACTAATAAATAAATAATAATAACTCTCAATCCACGTGAACTATTTGAAATCCTTATGCTGCTAGCATTCCTTTGTACTTCTTTCTTACATTTTTTCTGTTGCGTCTTGGTTACTGGCCTAGGCTAAAATGATGTGATGCATCCCAGGAGTCTTCAGGAGGGGAGGAGGAGTTTTCTCAGCTAAGCACAGCCTCCTGTTTGCATGCCTGAGCTAAGGGCAGCCAGATTCCAGGAAGTAAATGCTACAGGAATAATCTGCCCTTACTCAAGATGGCCACAGGTAGAAATGCTGGGGAGGTCGGGGGGCTTTTTTTCCAAGTGATTTCCCAACAAAATAAAGCATAGAGGTATGGATGAATGGGGGAGTTTGCTTTGAATATAAAAAGTGAATAAAATAGCGTTTTCAGTTTGTGGTGTTCAGATACCGGTTAGTACCACTATAAAAGGTCTAATGAAATGGTACATAGTTTACCAAAAATGTTTCCAAAGTTTTGTTAGCTGCGTCTGGGCCAACCATCAACTACCCCCCCTAAACTGCAATAGGCAGCTGAGAGCAGGGGTGTATTTACCACAAGGCAAACTAGGCATTTGCCTAGGGCGGCATTATTCAGGGGGGGCAGCACTGCCCCTTGGAAGAAGGGATGGAAGAGGGGACACACGCGGCATGGGGACCTTGTGGGTTCCATGAGATGCTTTGGGTTTCATGACGGTGTATGCACAGCCTGGCTCTCATTACAGGGGATGTCCGGAGCTGTAAAGGTGAGTGTCTTTCTCTCTCTCGCCATGGGGGATGGTGGCTGGTGTATGGGGGGCAGTGGTAGTGGAAGGCTCAAGTGGAGGGCAGGGGTGTTCTTGGTCAATGTCAGGTTCTTCCTGGGGGGGGGCGCCAATTTTTGTGTTGCCTAGGGCAGCACAAAACCTAAATACACCACTGGCTGACTGCTGCATTGCTGCCATGGCCTGTAAACACCTAAGTTCATCTTGCCAGCCCACCAAATGCTACACAGTCTAGCACATGAGGAAGCACCACAAACCCGCCCTCCCCCAGGGGCATCCCTAGGGTTGGTGTCACCCGGTGCAATAACACTTGGTGACACCCCCTCCACCGATCCCCGCAGAATGGATCGGATCTGCAGATTGAGCATAATGGATCGGACTCCGATCCATTATGCTCCCCATGCCGCAGATCCGATCCATCCTGTGGGGATCGTCGGCTTTCATTACAACTTACCTTTTCGTGGAGCGGGTCCGGTGTCACCCCATATAGGTTGCATGCCGACGATCCCCGCAGGATGGTTCGGATCTGCGGATTGAGCAGAATGGATCAGAGTCCAATCCATTATGCTCCCCAATCCGCATTTGGATCCATCCTGTGGGGATCGTTGGCTTGCTTTGCAACTTACCTTTTCATGAAGCGGGTCCGGTGCAGGGCCGGACTGACCATTTGGAAACTCAGGCACTGCCCGAGGGCCCGGGGTCAGTAGGGGGCCCCAAGAGATGCCCCTGGTACCTTTTTCATAGGCTTTTTTGAGTTCGGGCAAGGACACAGGGGCCCCATGATCCCCTATTGCCCGGGGCCCCATGAGTTGTCAGTCCGCCCCTGGTCCGGTGTCACCCCGTATAGGTTTCACCTGCCTCGGGACGCCACTGCCCCCCCCCACCATCACCACCACAATTGCAGTTTGTGGCATGGTTGTCAGCAAGAATGGGGTTAAAATAGGCGGTGAGGAGAGCATCACACCTCCCTGTAGCTGCTGGAGTTTGATCTGAATGTGGATCAGGCTTCAGAGGCAAGAGAGATTTAGGTAAGCTAAACAGGGGGAAAAAAACAAGATTTTTAGTAAAAGCAGCACACAGTACACACATTGCTCATAGTTAGGATACACATATTAAACCCCTTGATCACCCTAGATAGATGTTAACCCCTTCCCAGCCAGTGTCAGTACTACAGTAACAATCAATGCATATTATTAGCACTGATCACTGTATTTATTTCACTGGTGATGTCAATGGCAGTTAGTCAGTCCCCCCCCCCCCAGTGTCAGTTAGTGTCAGATTGCCTGCCGCACTATCATAGTCCCGTCATAAGTCGTTGAGCATTAGTATTATAAAAAGAAAAAAAAGAATAAAAATTCCAGTATATGTCCCATCCTTTGTTGATGCTGTAACTTTTACACAAACCTAGCAATACACACCTATTGGGAATTTTGTTTTTATGAAAGACATGTAAAGAATACATTTTGGTTAGAATTTACAGAGAAAATTAAGAGATTTGATTTTTTTATTGGATCTGTTTTATAACAATGAGTAAAAAATATTGTTTTTTTGTTCAAAATTGTCAGTCTTCATTTTTAATTCATATCACAAAAATTACCACCAAATCAAATACCACCAAAAGAAAGCTTTATTTTTTCACAAATATAATACAAATGTAATTTGGGAACAGTGTTACATGACCACGCAATTGTCAGTAAAAGTAGCACAGTGTCACATAGTAAATGGCCTGGTCATGAAGGGGATAAAACCTTCCAGAGGGCAAGTGGTTAAAGGCAAAACTCATGAAGCTATATAATATCAGGACTTGATTTCAATTTAAGTTTTAAATATTCTCTTACAGAAGATTAAAGTGGAACTTCAGCAAAATGGAAAAGTTTAGCTGTTCCTCCCCCCCCCCCCCTATTATATTTAACTCCTATTTTTTTTTTTTTGGGGGGGGGGGCAGAAGGTACCTGGGGATAGCGGGTACCTGGCTCCACCTCCCCCTTCCCTTGCCAGCAGCTTTCTGGAACACATCACAGGTCCCAGAAGGCTGCTGGACCAATCACAAAGTACAGCACAGCAAGCCGGAAGCAGTCACAGTCTGCTGCCCACAGTTAAGATGCTGTGCCAGGGACAGAAGACCGGTGAAGAAACTGGCTCGGGTGAGGAGAGCGTGGATCCTGGAATAGGTGAGTGGCTGTTTATTACAAGTCAGCAGCTACAGTTTTTGTAGCTGCTGACGTTTAATTTTATAATTGGACCTGGACCTGGAAATTAAAGGAGATCATTGTATCAGTGATGCTTAATACATTGATTTCCAGCTTTCATAAGGATTGGCTAGGTATGTAATATGCATACTTACAATGGTCCAAGCTGGATTAATGTAACTATGTAAACATACCCATACCGAGAATTTAAAACTGAATGTTCAAATTCTTGGGTAAACCAAAATATTACTGGAAATCTTTAAGTGGTTAAATTGCATCATGTCATTGTTACAGGATTACTGGTGATCTGAGTGCGCAGTATGATAAAGATGCAGCCTGCAGTATCCATATCAAAGAGGAGAGTACAAAACACATGTTGCTCACTTGCTGCTTCCAAGTTTAATGTCTTAAATAGAAATGGTTCACATTGTACAGATATTTACTTTCTTTATAGTGGCAGCGCAGGCCACATGAAAAAGCACATCAGTTTGCATTAGAGAATTGCCATTACTAACATACAGAATACTAAATCTAGAAAGTGAATGTCAGAGTTAACACAAAAACTGAACAAAGATAGCATAAACAAAGTGTGACTAACCTGTAAGAGAGCACAAAACACATACAGTTGCAAGAAAAAGTATGTGAACCCCTTGGAATTACGTGGAGTTTTGCATGAATTGGGCATAAAATGTGCTCTGAACGTCATCTAAGTCACAACAATAGAAGAACACAGTCTGCTGAACATAATACTACACAAACATTAGATGTTGCCATGGTTTAATTGCACATAACATGTAAACATTCACAGTGCAGGGAGAAAAAAGTATGTGAACCTTTGGACTTAATAACTGGTTGACCCTCCTTTGTCAGCAATAACCTCAACCAAACGTTTCCTGTAGTTGCAGATCAGACCTGCACAACGATCTGGAGTCATTTTGGACCACTCCTCTTCACAAAACTGTTTCAGTGTAGCAATATTCTTGGGATGTCTGGTGTGAATGGCTCTCTTAAGGTCATGCCACAGCATTTCAATCGGGTTGAGGTCAGGACTCTGACTGGGCCACTCCAGAAGGTGTATTCTGTGCTGTTGCAGCCATTGTTTTGTTGAATTACTTGTATGCTTTGGGTCATTGTCCTGTTGCATCCCCCATCCTCTGCGGAGCTTCAGTTGGCGGACAGATGGTCGTACGTTTTCCTGCAAAATGTCTTGATAAACTTTGGAATTCATTTTCCCATCAATGACAACAATCCGTCCAGGCCCTGAGGCAGCAAAGCAGCCCCAAACCATGATGCTCTCTCCGCCATGCTTTACAGTGGGGATGAGGTTTTGATGTTGGTGTGCTGTGCCTTTTTTTCTCCACACATAGTGTTGTGTGTTCTTCCCAAACAACTCAATCTTGGTTTCATCTGTCCACAGTATATTTTGCCAGTAGTGCTGTGGAACATCCAGGTGCTCTTTTGCAAACTTCAAACGTGCTGCAATATTCTTTTTGGACAGCAATGGCTTCCTCCGTGGTGTCCTCCCATGTACTCCATTCTTGTTTAATGTTTTCCTTATTGTAGATGTGTCAACAAAAATGTTAGCATGTGCCAGAGATTTCTGTAGGTCTTTAGCTGACACTCTGGGATTCTTCTTTACCTCATGCAGCATTCTGCGCTGTGCTCTTGCAGTCATTTTTACAGGAAGACCACGCCTAGGGAGAGTAGCAACAGTGCTAAACTTTCTCTATTTGTAGACAGTCTGTCTTACCGTGGACACATGAACATCAAGGCTTTTGGAGATACTTTTGTAACCCTTTCCAGCTTCATGCAAGTCAACAATTCTTGCTCGTAGGTCTTCTGAGAGCTCTTTTCTGCGACACATCCAATATCATCACACTGATTGGAGTCAAGGTTGGCTCACTCCTGGCTCCAATTAGCTCTGGGAGAAGTCATTAAGCTAGGGCCTCACATACTTTTTCCTCCCTGCACTGTGAATGTTTACATGTTATGTGCAATTAAACCATGGCAACATCTAATGTTTGTGTAGTATTATGTTCAGCAGACTGTGTTCTTCTATTGTTGTGACTTAGATGACGTTCAGAGCACATTTTATGCCCAAGTCATGCAAAACTCCACGTAATCCCAAGGGGTTTACATACTTTTTCTTGCAACTGTATTGCTCACTTGTTGAGTTTATTGTGAGCTTGTTGGTTGTTAGTCTCCCGATGTCACACTACAAATCATTGGAGCTCCCTTTAGCTGCAGCCTAGTAATATAATTACTGGGATGTTTATTCATTTACTTGCTACTTCATGTTTTTTTTATTTTTACAAACTGGATATTTTTCTAAATACATTTTGCATTAGAAAGCAACTTTATTGCCTCCCCACCTAAAAAATTAGAAACAGCAATGAGCATGAGCACACTGTATTGGATTCATTATTCGTACTTTATAGGATAAGCAAACCAGACTTTGAATAATGGTTGTGAGATTTATGTTTAAAACTTGTTTTCAGAGTTTAAGAAAAAATAGATTGTGGTATCTTTTTGTGGCGAAGGCTAAATATTCAGCATTTTATCTTTCTGGGGTTTTTTTTCACACATCTTCAAAGTAAAAATGTAATGGCTGCACAGAGCACAAGAGAAGGAGAGTGGGCTAGAGATATCATTCTTGTTTTTTTTTTCCTCCTCTTTTCATGAAGCGATTGATTCCAAAAAAAGAATTCTTTGAAAAAGTCTAACAAGTTTGTGCACTCTCCGGGGTTTGTGCTCCTCTTCTTGCTGGCACATGAATGAAAATACATGAAATACCGTTTCTTTTAATATAAAGGAGTAGACACTACTTTTTGTCAGCCTAATATAAACTTCGATCTCTTTGCAAAGAAGCAGAGCTTTAAAAAAAGGGAAGCACAAAGCTTTTCTTGATTTGCTATAGAAAAGTGCTCTAGGTATAGAAGCGAGCTCACATCTGATTCCTATTAAAGCCTGGATCTAGGATATTCCTTTATTTAAAAAATGACTTTGGCTTTTTCTTCTGTGTCCTCATCATCTTTCCGGATTTTGGCTAAAGGGGTGGAAGGCACGTTGGGAAACTGTTCTGTTCCTGCAAAGGATTGCTTTGTAAAGAATTCATGTTTTGTTAAACCCTATTTAACCAAAATGTAAGATTTCCCTTAAGACTCGAAGGCCATGATTCATGAATCTGAGCAGACACGAAGGGGTTGATTTACTAAAGGTGTGGAGACTGTTCACTATAAAAAGTAAACGATCATGAAGCTTTCACAAAGGCCCCATCCACACGCGGTGAGCTTTACGTGCTGACGTCATGCCACCGCAGTTCGGAGCGGCAGCCATCTTGATATGCTTTTATGCAGGGCAGCACAGTGGCTAAAGGGTTAGCACTTGCACCTGGCAGTACTGGGGTCGTTAGTTCAAATCCCAACCATGGCACCACCTGCCTGGAGTTTGCATGTTCTCCCTGTGCCTGCATGGGTTTCCTCAGGTACTCTGGTTTTCTCCCACACTCCAAAGACATGCTGGTAGGATAATTGGATCCTGTCTAAATTGGCCCTATTATGTGTATGTATGAATGTAAGTTAGGGACCTTAGATTGTACACCCCTTGAGGGTTAGGGACTGATGTGAATGTACAATATATATGTAAAGCGCTGCGTAAATTGATGGTGTTATATAAGTACCTGAAATAAATAAATAAATGCATTTAACTCTTTGCTGTATCCCCATGGATTACTTTTAACTATTTACAACAAATACTGCACTATATTGCCCAGGGGCGGACTGACCATTTAGGCACTCGGGCAGTGTCCAAGGACCCGGGGTTGGTAGGGGGCCCCATGAGATGCCCCTGGTACCTTTCATAGGCTTTTTTTGGGTGTGGTTTGAGTGTGAACGAGGACACAGGGGCCCCATGATTTCCTATTGACTGTGGGCCCCATGAGTTTTCAGCCCGCCCCTGATTTTGCCATACCTTCAGCTCCTGTGGTGAGCTTTTCCCCCTAGGAGGATGCTTGGCTGGTTTTGTATAGCCCTGACCCTGAAGAAGTCCGGTCCCTATTTATGGCTTCCTGAGACCCCCCATAAGGATCGGCATTAATACTATTATGCAAGTAGCGTTCTGGTGAGTGACATCCATATAAGGTGGTGGATTCCCATGTTGGATCATGAGCACTCTCGAGCATCCCAGCTGGTATTGCTGCATCTTGTAGTTCCCCGATCACTTGGCATTGCTGTGACCTGTAGTGCCATGGACTATGTATAATCACTAATATTGCTAAAAAGCACACATATATCACTTGGCACTTCTGTGACCTAAAGTGCCACGGACAATTTATATTCACTATTTATGGTCAGATTTTTAGAGTTTTTTATGATTCTATGATTTTATATGATCTGAGACGTTTTTATTGTCTGAACACTTCTATTCACATAAGCACTCATGCAAGTGAACAATTCTTGATCGTAGGTCTTCTGAGAGCTCTTTTCTGCGAGGCATGGTTCACATCAGACAGTGCTTCTTGAAACCAGTAAACCCAAAACAAGTGTGTGTTTTTTAAGGGCAGGACAGCTGTCAGCAACACATCCAATATCATCACACTGATTGGAGTCAAGGTTGGCTCACTCCTGGCTCCAATTAGCTCTGGGAGAAGTTATTAAGCTAGGGCCTCACATACTTTTTCCTCCCTGCACTGTGAATGTTTACATGTTATGTGCAATTAAACCATGGCAACATCTAATGTGTGTGTAGTATTATGTTCAGCAGACTGTTCTTCTATTGTTGTGACTTAGATGAGGTTCAGAGCACATTTTATGCCCAATTCATGCAAAACTCCACGTAATCCCAAGGGGTTCACATACTTTTTCTTGCAACTGTACATTTGAATTGATTACTGTGGGTTTGTTACCTTGCCTTTTGTGCTAGCAGCTACCATATTATCTGCTCTCGCTTTATATCTTGTCATAACACACGCGCAGACCATTTGTCCATTTTTTATCCATCTGTTGATGGATGAAAAACAGACATCATTGCACCTCTATCAAAAAGCGGATGTAAACGGATGATCATCCATTTACATCCGATTACAACCACATCAACATCCATTTTTTTAAACAGATCAAAGCCCTATTTTTGTTCCATTAAAGAAAAAAAAGGAACAGACGAAAAACGGATGTAAACGGACAAACAGTTCAATGAAAGATTGTGAAAAATGGCTCTGGGACTCAAGTGGTTAAGGACTATAGCTGGCGGATGTAAAAAAACAGATGAAAAACTGATGAAAAATGGATAAAAAAACTAACGTAAACTTTGTTTTTTCTTTGAAAAAAACCTGACTTAACTGTTGAAAGGATTAACTCACCTAAACAACAATTTCTTACTTTGTCTCTCCCTCTCTCTTTCACACAAATGCTAATTTTTTTGTAGCGCTAACCCCAAAGGAGCCGTCAGGTTTAGCTGGTTCTTTCCCAAACAGCGCAGAGGCTGCCAGGCACACAGCAGCTATTCAATCACTGCGGCTCAAATGAACAGTCTAGGGGTTTTTCTTTTTCTAATTTATTGGTGAAGAACTTGTAATAGAGAAGGGTAAAATGGGTGTGGGATACCCCAAATCCTTAAAGTGGTTGTAAAGTCTTAAAAATTGTTTAATGAAGCCTATGCATTAAGGTAAAAAAAAGCTTCTGTCACTTGAATTCCCCCACCCCCTGTCCTCTTCCCCCATACTTACTTGAGCGCCATTGAAGCGCTGTGCCCCAGGACAGTGACTCACTCTGCTCTGTCTCTAGCTCCTGCTGCTATCAGTCAAACTCTGTGACAAGACATCGGGGCTCAGGAGTGAGCCTGCACTAGTGCCCCCTAGGAAGCCACTTCTTATTAGGGGCACTTGCTAAAGTGGAGGAGCCAGGAGCATCGGTGAGAAGAGGAGGATCAGTGCTGATCTGTGCAAAACCATTCTACAGAGCAGGTAAGTATGACATGTTTGTCATTTTAATAGAAAAAGAAACCTTCCAACTCAGTAACAGTGGCACACATGAAGGTAGATTGTAACAGGTTCACAGCTGAGGGCCATGAAGTAGCACAAGTAGAGGTACTTCTCATAGATCCTGAGGCAGAGGGAGGTCATAGGATCAGTGCCTTGTAGTCCCCCATCCAGCCCAGGAAGGTCTCTAGGTGCAAACAGTCTTAGTCTCATCACTCCAGAGTATAGAGTCCCAGTAGTCTTCTTCTTTTTCAGCATAGGCCCTAGAAAATTGTAGGAGGGCTTTTTTTGTGCATGAGCTTTAGGAAAGGCTTCCTTCATGGATGACACCTATGCATGCCATTTCTCTACAGTGTACGCCATATTGTGTCACAGGAAACAATCGCCCCAGTTTGGCCCCAGTTTGGCTTTTTCAATCACTGTGGCTCAAATGAACAGTCTAGGGGTTTTTCTTTTTCTAATTTATTGGTCAAGAACTTGTAATAGAGAAGGGTAACATGGGTGTGGGATACCCCAAATCCTTAAAGTGGTTGTAAAGTCTTGAAAATTGTTTAATGCAGCCTATGCATTAAGGTGAAAAAAACCTTCTGTCACTTGAATTCCCCCACCCTCTGTCCTCTTCCCCCATACTTACTTGAGCGCCATTGAAGCGCTGTGCCCAAGAGCAGTTGCTCTCTCTGCTCTGTCTCTAGCTCCTGCTGCTTTCAGTCAAACTCTGTGACAAGACGTCGGGGCTCAGGAGTGAGCCTGCACTAGTGCCCCCTAGGAAGCCGCTTCTTATTAGGGGCACTTGCTAAAGTGGAGGAGCCAGGAGCATCGGTGAGAAGAGGAGGATCAGTGCTGATCTGTGCAAAACCATTCTACAGAGCAGGTAAGTATGACATGTTTGTCATTTTAATAGAAAAAGAAACCTTCCAACTCAGTAACAGTGGCACACATGAAGGTAGATTGTAACAGGTTCACAGCTGAGGGCCATGAAGTAGCACAAGTAGAGGTACTTCTCATAGATCCTAAGGCAGAGGGAGGTCATAGGATCAGTGCCTTGTAGTCCCCCATCCAGTCCAGGAAGGTCTCTAGGTGCAAACAGTCTTAGTCTCATCACTCCAGAGTACAGAGTCCCAGTAGTCTTCTTCTTTTTCAGCATAGGCCCTAGAAAATTGTAGGAGGGCTTTTTTTTGTGCATGGGCTTTAGGAAAGGCTTTCTTCATGGATGACACCTATGCATGCCATTTCTCTGCAGTGTACGCCATATTGTGTCACAGGAAACAATCGCCCCAGTTTGGCTTTCTACTTCTTTAGCTAACTGCAATGAACTTGCATGGTGATTTTCTTCAACCCTTCTCATCAGAAGATGCTCCTGTGGAGGTGTTAACTTTCGTGGATGGCCTGCACGTCTCTGTGAGATGGTTGCAGTTCCATCCTTGTAAAATTTTTGTGTTATTTTTGCTACAGTATTCTGACTGATAAGTAAAATGTTGCCTATCTTCTTGTAACCTTCACGTTTCTTGTGTAAAGAAATTATTTTTTTTCTCAGGCCTTTTGACATTTCTCTTCCATGTGGTGCCATTGCTGACAGCATGAATTGAGAGGGGTTTTCTTTAAGTAACGCCCTTTTATATTCAACTGCTGGACACCTGTTTAATAAATAATTAGACTCACCTGTAGTTGAATTCTTGTTAATTAGGATTTTGTTGTCTAAAATGTAGCTATGCTCCTAATGCAGGCCATAGATGGGTCGAAAATCGGCCGATTTTTCGGCCGAAAATAAAATCGGCCGATTTTCGGATCGTTAGTGGGCGATTTGGTCGGCCGTTTTTCGGTATTTTGGCCGGTTTTTTTTCCGGTAAAGTTGGAAAAAATCGGCCGATTTTGCCGATCGGCCGATTTTCGCGGCAATTAGTGGGCAAATCGGCCGATTTTTTACCGATAAAAAATCTGCGCATGAGCAGTGACCTGCAAGAGGAAGACAAAAAGAAGAAAAAGAAGAAGAGGAAGACGATGAAGAAGAGGATGAAGAAGAGGAAGAAGAAGAGGATGAAGAAGAAGAGGATGAGGATGAAGAAGAAGAAGAGGATGAGGATGAAGAAGAAGAAGAAGAAGAAGAAGAAGAAGAAGAAGAAGAAGAGGATGAGGATGATGATGATGAAGAAGAAGAGGATGAAAAAGAAGAAGAAGAAGAGGATGAGGATGATGATGAAGAAGAAGAGGATGAGGGTGATGATGAAGAAGAAGAATAGGATGAGGATGATGATGAAGAAGAAGAATAGGATGAGGATGATGATGAAGAAGAAGAGGATGAGGATGCAGAAGAAGAAGAAGAGGATGAGGATGATGATGAAGAAGAAGAGGATGAGGATGAAGAAGAAGAAGAGGAGGATGAGGATGATGATGAAGAAGAAGAGGATGAGGATGAAGAAGAAGAAGAAGAAGAAGAAGAAGAGGATGAGGATGAAGAAGAAGAAGAGGATGAGGATGAAGAAGAAGAAGAGGATGAGGATGAAGAAGAAGAAGAAGAGGATGAGGATGAAGAAGAGGATGAGGATGAAGAAGAAGAAGAAGAAGAAGAGGATGAGGATGAAGAAGAAGAAGAGGATGAGGATGAGGATGAAGAAGAAGAAGAAGAAGAAGAGGATGAGGATGAGGATGAAGAAGAAGAAGAGGAAGAGGATGAGGATGAAGAAGAAGAAGAAGAAGTAGGATGAAAATAAGAAGAATTCCAGTCCAGCAAAAAGTGTCTCTGCAGAGAGCTCCGCTATTTCTGACAGTTCTCTGACAGTTCCTTGACATTTACAGCGGTTGAAACATTGTATCTATTTGTTTTACGAATAAAAACATCTGTATCCTAAATGGAAACAAATAGATACATTGTTGCAACTTCTATAAATGTCAAGGAACTGTCAGAGAACTGTCAAAGAAATAGCAGAGCTCTCTGCAGGGACACTTTTTGCCGGCTCTAGACGGGTAGAAAATCGGCCGATTTTTTTTACCATTGATGGTAACATCGGCCACTTGAACAACCGATTTTTCGTTTTTTAAAAGAAAAATCTGCAGTTTTTCTCCCCATCTATGGCCTGCATAAGACTTTCATTGGGGTGTATTCATTTTTAAAACATGGTCTTAAATGAATTTGTTAGGAATAATACTTTTTGTGTGTGCAAATGAACAAATCCATCCCATTTGTGGGAGTATTTTATAGTATAGTGTTCCATAGAAAATGTTGATTCTAAAATGAAAGTAAAGATTTCCTGACAAATCTGTTGGGGTGTATTCATTTATGCTGAGCACTGTTTTTATATATATATATATATATATATATATATATATATATATATATATATATGTGTGTGTATATATATATGTGTGTGTATATATATATATATATATATATATGTGTGTGTGTGTGTGTATATATATATATATATATATATATATATGTCTTTTTATATATATATATATATATATATATATAAAATATGTGTGTGTGTGTATATATATATATATATATTAACACACATTATATATATATATATATATATATATATATATATATATATATATAAAATGTTCTGTCTCTCTAATCTAAGCATTGATAGTGTGATCTCTGTAACTTACAGTTGTGATGAGATAGCGATAACTTCAACCTCAGTTGGATACCACAGTCAGTGACTCAATCGATAAGACATCTTGTAGATCTTGTGAAGTTTATTCCATAAACTGAGAGAATCTTACAACAATGAACATCCGATAGGTCAAAAGATCATGTTTCCTACTCCATGACATGAGGCTAGAGCTGCAATGCATTTCTGGGAAAAGGGGGAGGGCTATCTATACAGCACTAACCAAACCAAAGGAAAGGGAGAAGCAGAAACAAAACACAGAAACACTTAAAGGCATATGACAGTCAATATGACAGTCATGTGAAACATGACAATATACATATATACACACACATATATATATATATATATATATATATATACACACTATATATATATATATATATATATATCTATATAGTGACTGAAAAATATTAAAGGATAAGTTCTTTAGGGAATGAATGAACTACAAGTACCAGCAGCCTTTGTGGCTGATAGCTTGTAGTTCTCAATGAACTACCAGGGCATTAGTGAGCATCGTTGTAGTTCATTGATTCTTTCTGTTATTCAGTAACTGTTTGCCTGTATGAGACATGAGCAGACAGATATGCTGACAACCTGCTGATCATGGGTGCAATGTTTTATAGGCTCCTAAAAAAATAATAAAAAATGCACATTTTTTTAAATGCAAAAATGTGCATTTAGTATTTTTTTTTACAAAGGTGAACTTGGCCTTTAAGAAACCTCTACCTTACCTGATGAAAAATAAAAATGAAATATCATATGTGTAAAGTGCAGAGCATGTTGACCGATCTATTTTATAACTCTTGGCCCTTTTCATTGCAAGATGTCTAATGTTTGCCAAGGTTATTCTCCCCTTGTGTATATTTCTTTTTTTTTCTTCCTTCTTAAATAAATCAATTAGCTGCAAAGGACATCCAGAGATATCTGCTTGGCCTTTTCTTGTGTGCTGTATCTAAAGTACACTCTGGTTCCATAGCAAATATTAGGTTTTGATAACAGATGTTAATGCATTTTATCATACTATGCAATGGAGAAAGATAATAGCTATAGGCCTTGGAGTTTACAAATGTGTTTAATTTCACACTCCACTGACATTTCACATGAGATTAGACCATACCTTGGGTTGTGAATTTATCACCAATACCTGAAAATATCCAGTTAAGCCTCTGAGGTTGAGAAGCTCCTTTCTGTTTTCCAGCCACACAACTCATATTTATGAACCCTATTTCCTAACGTAGTGATGTAGTGTGCTCGCATGGAAAATTGATGGATGCAATTTAAATAGTTAAATAGGATGAGCGACATGAGAGTCTTTTGATACAGGTGAGTAGGTTGAGGTACAGTCATAAGATGTGGTTTTAAAGCACAGTTTTCAGTGCTGGGTTAGTTTGTCTGTGCCATTAATGTCCTCCTGCATGGTTTAGGTTGCTATCCAGGGGTGAGCTCAAATATCGCCTTGGGGTGCATCATTTTTTTCTCTTATTTTTGCCATTTATGTGTGAACACTTGTAAGAAAATAGAGACAACTGGTACTCGGTGACATGGATTATTAATTCTGCATGGATCATAGTTCGATTTTTTACTATTTCCACAATTTTAGTAATGAACACATTTCCTTATACCTATTACATAGTTATCTGGCTGAAAAAAGACAAAAGTCTATCCAGTTCAACCATAAAAAAAAAGTTATAATCCTATACCCACAGTTGATCCAGAGGAATGCAAAAAAAACAGCAAAGCATGATCCAATTTGCTCCTGCAGGGGAAAAAATTCCTTCCTGATCCCCCGAGAGGCAATCGGATATTCCCTGGATCAACGTTACTTATAAATGTTAGTATCCAGTTATATTCTGTGTATCTAAGAAAGAATCCAGGACTTTTTTAAAGCAATCCGCTGAGCTGGACAGAACCAATTCTTGAGGGAGTCTATTCCACATTTTCACAGCTCTTACTATGGAGAAACCTTTCTGTGTTTGGAGATTAAATTTATTTTCCTCCAGACGTAAAGAGTGCCCCCTTGTCCTCTGTGATGACCTCAGGGTGAATAACTACACTGAGTTCACTATATGAACCACTGATGTATTTATACATGGAAATCATATCCCCCCTTATGTATTATACATGGAGATCATATCCCCCCTTATATATTATACATGGTGATCATATCCCCCCTTATGTATTATACATGGAGATCATGTCCCCCTTATGTATTATACAAGGTGATCATATCCCCCCCTTATGTATTATACATGGAGATCATATCCCCCCTTATGTATTATACATGGAGATCATATCCCCCCTTATGTATTATACATGGAGATCATATCCCCCCTTATGTATTATACATGGTGATCATATCTCCCCTTATGTATTATACATGGAGATCATATCCCCCTTATGTATTTGTACATGGAGATCATATCCCCCCTTATGTATTATACATGGAAATCATACCCCCCTTATGTATTATACATGGAGATCATATCCCCCTTATGTATTAAACATGGAGATCATATCCCCCTTATGTATTATACATGGAGATCATATCCCCCCTTATGTATTATACATGGAGATCATATCCCCCCTTATGTATTATACATGGAGATCATATCCCCCCTTATGTATTATACATGGAGATCATATCCCCCTTATGTATTATACATGGTGATCATATCCCCCCTTATGTATTATATACGGAGATCATATCCCCCCTTATGTATTATACATGGAGATCATATCCCCCCTTATGTATTATACATGTTGATCATTTCCCCCCTTATGTATTATATACCGAGATCATATCCCCCTTATGTATTATACATGGTGATCACATCCCCCTTATGTATTATGCATGGTGATCATATCCCCCTTATGTATTATACACGAAGATCATATCCCCCTTATGTATTATACATGGAGATCATATCCCCCCTTATGTATTATACATGGAGATCATATCCCCCCTTATGTATTATACATGGTGATCATATCCCCCCTTATGTATTATACATGGAGATCATATCCCCCCTTATGTATTATACATGATGATCATATCCCCCCCTTATGTATTATACATGGTGATCATATCCCCCCCTTATGTATTATACATGGAGATCATATCCCCCTTATGTATTATACATGGAGATCATATCCCCTTTATGTATTATACATGGAGATCATATCCCCCCTTATGTATTATACATGGAAATCATATCCCCCCTTATGTATTATACATGGAGATCATATCCCCCTTATGTATTATACATGGAGATCATATCCCCCCTTATGTATTATACATGGAGATCATATCCCCCCCTTATGTATTATACATGGCGATCATATCCCCCCTTATATATTATACATGGTGATAACATCCCCCCTTATGTATTTATACACTGAGATCATATACCCCCTTATGTATTTATACATGGTGATCATATCCCACCTTATGTATTATACATGGTGATCATATCCCCCCTTATGTATTATATACCGAGATCATATCCCCCTTATGTATTATACATGGTGATCACATCCCCCTTATGTATTATGCATGGTGATCATATCCCCCCTTATGTATTATACACGAAGATCATATCCCCCTTATGTATTATACATGGAGATCATATCCCCCCTTATGTATTATACATGGAGATCATATCCCCTTATGTATTATACATGGAGATCATATCCCCCCTTATGTATTATACATGATGATCATATCCCCCCCTTATGTATTATACATGGTGATCATATCCCCCCCTTATGTATTATACATGGAGATCATATCCCCCTTATGTATTATACATGGAGATCATATCCCCTTTATGTATTATACATGGAGATCATATCCCCCCTTATGTATTATACATGGAAAATATATCCCCCCTTATGTATTATACATGGAGATCATATCCCCCTTATGTATTATACATGGAGATCATATCCCTCCTTATGTATTATACATGGAGATCATATCCCACTTATGTATTATACATGGCGATCATATCCCCCCTTATATATTATACATGGTGATAACATCCCCCTTATGTATTTATACACTGAGATCATATACCCCCTTATGTATTTATACATGGTGATCATATCCCACCTTATGTATTATACATGGTGATCATATCCCCCCTTATGTATTATACATGGTGATCATATCCCACCTTATGTATTATACATGGTGATCATATCCCCCCTTATGTATTATACATGGTGATCATATCCCCCCTTATGTATTATACATGGAGATCATATCCCCCCTTATGTATTATACACGGAGATCATATCCCCCTTATGTATTATACATGGAGATCATATCCCCCCTTATGTATTATACATGGAGATCATATCCCCCCTTATGTATTATACATGGAGATCATATCCCCCCTTATGTATTATACATGGAGATCATATCCCCCCTTATGTATTATACATGGAGATCATATCCCCCCTTATGTATTATACATGGAGATCCTATCCCCCCTTATGGATTATACATGGTGATCATATCCCCCTTATGTATTATACATGGAGATCATATCCCCCCCTTATGTATTATACATGGAGATCATATCCCCCCTTATGTATTGTACATGGAGATCATATCCCCCCTTATGTATTATACATGGCGATCATATCCCCCTTATGTATTATACATGGCGATCATATCCCCCCTTATGTATTATACATGGAGATCATATCCCCCCTTATGTATTATACATGGTGATCGTATCCCCCCTTATGTATTATACATGGAGATCGTTCAGGAGGTCCATGGAAACCTCTAGAAACTAGTGGGAGGAGGTGCAGAGGCAAAGAATATTTATGGAAGTTTGACTAATCCCCAGGCAGGAGGCCTGTCAGGGTGGTAAGATGGGCCCATAAATATTGAGGAGCCTGGCCAATGTGTAGTGTGTAGAAGATGGAGTGCTGAGTGCTGTGATGCCTGGGATAGGGCCCCAGGGAAGGAAGGTTCTGCCTCCAGGCTGGAGCTGTGGAAGAAGCTGGACAGAGGGATCTTCACTACCCTATAGTCTTATCCAGGAGACACACTGTCTACAAAGGGAAGACTAGCACAGTAGAAGGCCTGAAGAGCAGTCTTATCCAAAGCAGAAGGATACAAGGTAGAGTGTGAATACCTCTACACCCCCAGGGCCGACAAGGGAGAAGGCTGCCACATGCAATATATAGCATGCTTTCATTGGGACAGTGTCACAGCTAGCCTATATCCCTTACTCTGGGACACTTTACAAGGCAGCCAGGTGGGCTGATATTTTCCTCAGGTATGGGGAATTTTTGTAAGTTTCACCCAGGGGGTATAGAGCCCCTAGAAGAGAAACTTTGCTTTTGTTCTTTTAGAGACTGGTGTTATTTCAGAGGGAGTACAGTCCAGGATCTGCATTTTCGTGTACATGGAGAAGGAAGTTTCTCCTCAGATTGTTCTGCCAAGTCAAGCTGGACATCCCATATTCCCTTATTCCCCATCCAAGTTGTTTCCCTTCAATAAAACAACAGAAAGAAGCCCATGGCATGGTTACTGACTCCATGAGAAAGATGGAAAAATGCATGTTGCCCTGGCAGTGCAGACAATGGGGAACTAAAAAAAATCTAAAATCCAGCAGCTCTTTAATGCCTATAAGTGCATACTATTTAAAGTGGTTGTAAAGACTCAAGGTTTTTTATCTTCATGCATTCAATGCATGAAAGTGAAAAACCTTCTCTCTGCATCATCCCGCCGAGGCCCCCCTAATAGTCACCTAAGTCCCCTCTCGATCCAGCAATGTGCACTGGAGTCTCAGCTATTCCAGGACACCCATTGGCTGAGACAGCAGCCGAAGCTATTGGTAAGTATAGACATATTTGTTAAAAAAATTATAATTTAGAATCACTTTAACCTCCCTGGCAGTATTCCCGAGTGTAGCTCGGGGTAAGTTTCAGTACCACAAGCGGTGACCCCGAGCTACACTCGAATACCCTGCAGCATTGCTCCGGGATCTCTTCTACACTTAACTTGTCCTGCGCTCCCGCGATGTCCCTCCTGCAGTGTCCCTGGCAATGTCCTCTGGCCAATGCCGGCATCTGTCTTCCTGGTTCCGTTCCCTGCGATGTCGGGATGTACGGGGGACGAAACTGGTGGGAAATGTAAAAATGTGAAAAAGTGACATTCACTAAATACACTAAACTAACATAGTAAAACATTACTGTATCAAACCATTTCACATACATTTTGTCCCGAGTGCTTTGTCCTGTGCCCGCCCGGAATTTTTACTGTTCTTTCTGCCTGGAAACTGAGAAATGTCCATGGCGTCCAAAAAGCGTCCCTTTAGGTCAAAAGCGGTTTTAGACCGGCTAGAGAACAGCGATAGTAAATCAGAACCACTTGCAGAATTGAGTGATAATGATTCGTGGGGGAAATTCATCATCAGACACTGAAAACGATTTTGCAACTTTGCTCAGTGATGTGCGAACTTGGCACATCAAATTTCAGTGTTTTTGGTTTGATTATATTATTGAATAAAATTTATTATATTATTTTTTATGATTATTTATTAAATTAGAATTTATGATTTCGTGTTTCAAATTTTATCATACCCGAGATGTTTACTAGACTCTTGTTCGGACAGATTTCAGTGAGTTATTCCTAAAATTTACAGGCCTACAATAAAAAAAATACATATTTCCATGAAAAAAAATGTACCACTTTGAGCACAGAAATACTGACATAATCAGACCGCTAGGGAGGATATGAGTATAATATACTACTGAGCATGAATTATTATTATAATACAGGATTTATATATTATTATTATTATACAGGATTTATATAGCGCCAACAGTTTGCTCAGCACTTTACAATATAACGGGAGACAATACAGCAACAATACAGTTCAATACAAGAAGGATAGGAGGGCCCTGCTCCTGGGAGCTTACAATCAAGGAGGGAGGGGCTAGTGGTACAAAAGGTAGTAACTGTGGGGGATGGACTGGTAGGAAGAGTAGAAGATTCCATGTAGAACATGCAGAAGCACTGTAGACTTAGAGGAAATTATTGTTTGATTTTCATTTAAGCCTTTAATGTTAAAGTCTCGGACCACAAGTAGGATCCTTGAAATTTACATTGTTTATGGCCCAGCCATGCAGGTAAGGCATAATTACTGCCTTAAGTAATTGTAAAGGTATTTTTTTGTGCCTCTACTGACACACACAGTGCTGCTCAGCCCCGCCCCTGCTCTCTGCTCACATGATTTGATTGACACTAGCAGGAGCCAATGGCCCCCTCTGCTGCCTCTGTAAGAAGAGAGAACCACTGCAGACAGGCACAGAGCTGGATTGAGATAGGACTCAGGCAAATATAAAGGGGGGGGGGGGGGCTGAGGGAGCGATACAATCACTGAGACATGTTTTACCATATTGCAAGGAATGTAAGGTAAAAAAGGCTTTAGAACCAATATAAGACCCGTATGCATCCTTCCTGGTCTAAACTCTTGACCATTTTTACACTCCCCCATTCAACATTTCCTAGAAGTGTGGAGAAAAGTATATAGTAAGGCAACTTTCACACTGCTTTATATCAAAAATGCATAAAAAATGCAAATGCGTTTTTGCCACATTAAGTTAAATTTAAAACAATGCATGGTGCGTTTTTGACGTCTTTGCGTTGTGCTTTGCCAACATAACCTCCCACTTTTCGAATGGGATTTTCAGAAAATTTACAATACGACAATGCAGTGCAGCTTGCTTGCGATTTTGATGCGACTTTAGAAGTTGCATCATCATAGATAATAAGCATTCCTCTGACTGATGGATGAGTGTTTTTTTCACCCTTACCTCTCCTTCCCTAAGGCTAGGTTTGCACTGAAGAGGTTTTAATCCTTCCTTCGATTGATCAAGCCTTTGTTTGATCAATTGACTTTTCCTTTGAACGCTTGACCCTTCCTTTGATGGATCAAAGATAGGATCGGTCAAAGAAAGGATCGATTGATTGACCAAAGGTAAGATCCAAGGAAAGCTCCAAAACTGTAGCTGTATTAAAATCAAAGGATGAAGGATGACCAGGAAAGAGAGGGGAGGGTTAAAAAAAACCATTTATCCATCAAGGTTTCATAGGAATGCTTCTTATCTATGCTGATATGACTTCTGTGAGATAACATAGAAGTCTATGGGGCTAAAATCACACTGAAGTGACAATTTTGAAAAAACATATTTTTGACTTTTTACTATTAAACATGTCCAGTAAAAAAATGTAAAAAAATCAAATTTCATCATAAATCTAGGCCAAAATGTATTCTGCTCCATGTCTTCACTAAAGAAAATCTCAATACGTGTAAATTAATTGGTTTACGTGAAAGTTATAGTGTTTACAAATGGCGGTATATATACTGGAATTTATTTTTATTTTACTAGTAATAGCGGCGATCAGTGACTTATTGTGGGACTGCGGGACTGCACAGGCATTCTGACACTAGGGGAAACTGACTTGGTGTCACTGACATCCCCAGTGACACCAATACAGTGATCAGTGCTAATAAAAAGCACCGACACTGTACTAATGACACTGGGCAGGAAGGGGTTAACATCTGGGACGATCAAAGGGTTAACTGTGTGCTGTTTCACTATGTTGGCTGTGTGTGTGTTTCACTGTAAGCACACAGTTTTGTATGCCTCTGCTATGCAGTGTGCTGGAGCTGACAGGATAGATCTGTATTATTTACATACAGGTCTCTCCCCCGTCGGAGATACTCAGCGATCACCAGGTGCCGGCGAGTAATCACTGGCCGGGACCCGGTGACTGACAGCCAAGGCCTTGAATGGTGGCATGGGTAGGGCATGCGCGTGGCGAGCCCCCCACCCCGAACTGCAAAATCACATATATATATACACGCTATTTTGCGCACCCATGCCGCCCTGTAGCAGTAATTCTGTTATAGAGCGGCGCGGAAGTGGTTAAAGGGTCAGGGACTCTTTTTCCGCAGCAGATTGTGTTTTGTGCATAATAGACTTCAATGGACCTGCACCAAATAGTGTTGCTTTTTTGCTACGTTTTTGCATTTGTTTTTTTTTGCTAATAGAAAAGTATGACAGTTCTGTTCATGTAGTGCGGCTTTGATGAAACTTTACACTCTCTGCCACTAAAGTAGCATCAAAGTAAGATCAAAGTCACATCAAAGTAGTGCAGGAACCTTTTTGAGACCAGAGTTGCATGCTAGGGTTAAGGTTAGGGGCTAGGGTTAGGGGTTAGGGTTGGGGTTAGGGGCTAGGGTTAGGGTTAGGGTTAGGGGTTAGGGGCTAGGGTTAGAGTTAGGGGCTAGGGTTAGGGGCTAGGATTAGGGTTAGGGTCAGAGTTAGGGGTTAGGGGCTAGGGTTAGAGTTAGGGGCTAGGGTTAGGGGCTAGGGTTAGGGGCTAGGGTTAGGGGTTAGGGGCTAGGGTTAGAGTTAGGGGCTAGGGTTAGGGTCAGGGTTAGGGGTTAGGGGCTAGGGTTAGAGTTAGGGGCTAGGGTTATCGGCTAGGGTTAAGGTTAGGGGCTAGGGTTAGGGGTTAGGGTTCGAGTTAGGGGCTAGGGTTAGGGTTAGGGGCTAGGGTTAGGGTTAGGGTCAGGGTTAGGGGTTAGGGGCTAGGGTTAGAGTTAGGGGCTAGGGTTAGCGGCTAGGGTTAGGGGCTAGGGTTAGGGGCTAGGGTTAGAATTAGGGGCTAGGGTTAGGGTCAGGGTTAGGGCTAGGGTTAGAGTTAGGGGCTAGGGTTAGCGGCTAGGGTTAAGGTTAGGGGCTAGGGTTAGGGGTTAGGGTTAGAGTTAGGGGCTAGGGTTAGGGTCAAATGTTAGCGTTGGGGTTAGGGTTAGTATTAGGGGCTAGGGTTAGGGGTTAGGGTTAGAGTTAGGGACTAGGGTTAGGGTCAAATGTTAGCGTTGGGGTTAGGGTTAGTGTTAGGGGTTAGGGGCTAGGGTTAGGGTCAAATGTCAGAGTTGGGGTTAGCGCTAATTGTTAGGGTTGAAACACTAACCTTAACAATTACAGCAAACTCTAATGATTACCGCGAACCCTAACATATAAATTTGGTCACGTAAAGGTTCCTGCTCTACTCTAAAGCAACTTTGAAACTATTTGAGTGCCAGAAAGTGTAAATTTGCATCAAAGTCGCACTGCATGAACAGAATTGACATACTTTTCTATTAGCAAAGAAAACAAATATGTGTTCAAATATGCAAAACGCACAGGAAAATGCGCTGGGAAACTGCAACCTGCATAGACGTGAACCTAGTCTGAGACGGCATGCCCTTCACCACAGAACACATTTCACATAAAAAAAACTCAGCTTTGCTAGCAAACGCTACACAATTCAATATGGCTGAATTTTCGGCAATGGTTTTTATATTAAACAAAGAAAACTGCGTTAAATACGTGACAAATGTGAATCATAAAACAAAATAAATAAATAAACAAAGAAATTGCTGCTGCCACTTCCAAAAATATTAAATATAAAACACGTAAATGAACAAAGTGATTCAGTAGCGCAAGATCATAAGTGAGTAGTGTGAACATAAAAAGCAACGTAAGTGAAAAATAAAGTCCAAAGAAAGTCCAAAACTAATTCTTATCCACCAGATGATTCTTCAATTTCTTCAAAATAAATCACCACGTGTAAAAAGAAACCAGTGTTCCCCCTTTTGTGTATACACTCACCAAATGGTGTTGCCCCCCACTCTCATGGTTGGCAAAGAACGTTCAATGGATATCTCTTGGTGGGATAAAGAATCAATTAGTATCGATCTGCTTCCTCTTCTCCAATCTCCAAAATCGCCTTTCCCCAAAATAACTGGCAATAATTTCATGTAATGATGGATTCCTAATATGGAGGCACTTAGGGTAGCATAGAGGAATACCTCCTTCTCCTGAATACTCCACACTCAGGTATAGTGATCATTAGAGATGAGCGAATCGAAGTAGGCGAAGTGGAATTCGAGTCGAATATTGGAAAATTTTCGAATCCGAATCCGAAAAATAGCCTACTTCGGACGCGCGAATCGAAATTTTTCCTAAAATGGCGGCGGACATGTGCGGCGACGGAGCGGGGATGTCTGGGAAGGCGCGCAGACAAGGCGCGCTGACCCATAATGCATTCCTTAATCACATGTGATCGCATTAGCCAATCAGCAGCCAGCCAGCCAGCACTGTGTAATGGTCGAGCTATAAATAGCGGCCATTTTAGAATTCTTCATTTGCCTCCAGTCATTCAAGAGAGGCAGACCGCTCTGTATTAGGGACAGAGTTAGGGCCACAGAAACGTTACTTGGGGACAGAGAAACGTTACTTAGGGACAGAGAAGCATTACTCAGGGACACAGAATTGTTAATGAGGGCCACAGAATCGTTACTTAGGGCCAAAGAAACGCTAGTTAGGGCCACTGAATTGTTACTCAGGGACAGACAGAATTGTTACTGAGTGCCAGAGAATTGTTACTTAGGGCCACAGAAACGTTAGTTAGGGCCACAGAATTGTTACTCAGGGACAGACACAGAATTGTTACTGAGGGCCACAGAACTGTTACTTAGGGCCACAGAAACGTTATTAGGGCCACAGAATTGTTACTCAGGGACAGACAGAATTGTTACTGAGTGCCAGAGAATTGTTACTTAGGGCCACAGAAACGTTAGTTAGGGCCACAGAATTGTTACTCAGGGACAGACACAGAATTGTTACTGAGGGCCACAGAACTGTTACTTAGGGCCACAGAAACGTTAGTTAGGGCCACAGAATTGTTACTCAGGGACAGACACAGAATTGTTACTGAGGGCCACAGAACTGTTACTTAGGGCCACAGAAACGTTAGTTAGGGCCACAGAATTGTTACTCAGGGACAGACACAGAATTGTTACTGAGGGCCACAGAACTGTTACTTAGGGCCACAGAAACATTAGTTAGGGCCACAGAATTGTTACTCAGGGACAGACAGAATTGTTACTGAGTGCCAGAGAATTGTTACTTAGGGCCACAGAAACGTTAGTTAGGGCCACAGAATTGTTACTCAGGGACAGACACAGAATTGTTACTGAGGGCCACAGAACTGTTACTTAGGGCTACAGAAACGTTAGTTAGGGCCACAGAATTGTTACTTAGGGCCACAGAAACATTACTTAGGGCCACAGAAACGTTACTCAGGGACACAGAATTGTTACTGAGGGCCACATAACCGTTACTTAGGGCCACATAATTGTTACTCAGGGACAGACACAGAATTGTTACTGAGGGACACAGAATTGTTACTGAGGGCCACAACCGTTACTTAGGGCCACAGAATTGTTACTCAGGGACACAGAATTGTTACTGAGGGCCACAGAACCGTTACTTAGGGCCACAGAATTGTTACTCAGGGACACAGAATTGTTACTGAGGGCCACATAACCGTTACTTAGGGCCACATAATTGTTACTCAGGGACAGACACAGAATTGTTACTGAGGGACACAGAATTGTTACTGAGGGCCACAACCGTTACTTAGGGCCACAGAATTGTTACTCAGGGACACAGAATTGTTACTGAGGGACACAGAATTGTTACTTAGGGCCACATAAAAGTTAATCAGGGACACAGAATTGTTACTGAGGGCCACAGAACCGTTACTTAGCGCCACAGAATTGTTACTCAGGGACAGACACAGAATTGTTTCTTGAGGGACACAGAATTGTTACTGAGGGCCACAACCGTTACTCAGGGCCACAGAATTGTTACTCAGGGACACAGAATTGTTACTGAGGGCCACAGAACTGTTACTTAGGGCCACAGAATTGTTACTCGGACAGACACAGAATTGTTACTCAGGGACACAGAATTGTTACTGAGGGCCACAGAACCGTTATTTATGGCCACAGAAACGTTACTCAGGGACACAGAATTGTTACTGAGGGCCACATAACCGTTACTTAGGGCCACATAATTGTTACTCAGGGACAGACACAGAATTGTTACTGAGGGACACAGAATTGTTACTGAGGGCCACAACCGTTACTTAGGGCCACAGAATTGTTACTCAGGGACACAGAATTGTTACTGAGGGCCACAGAACCGTTACTTAGGGCCACAGAATTGTTACTCAGGGACACAGAATTGTTACTGAGGGCCACAGAACCGTTACTTAGGGCCACAGAATTGTTACTCAGGGACAGACACAGAATTGTTACTGAGGGACACAGAATTGTTACTGAGGGCCACAGAACCGTTACTTAGGGCCACAGAAACGTTAATCAGGGACACAGAATTGTTACTGAGGGCCACAGAACCGTTACTTAGGGCCACATAAAAGTTAATCAGGGACACAGAATTGTTACTGAGGGCCACAGAACCGTTACTTAGGGCCACAGAATTGTTACTCAGGGACAGACACAGAATTGTTTCTTGAGGGACACAGAATTGTTACTGAGGGCCACAGAACCGTTACTTAGGGCCACAGAATTGTTACTCAGGGACACAGAATTGTTACTGAGGGCCACAGAACTATTACTTAGGGCCACAGAATTGTTACTCAGGGACACAGAATTGTTACTGAGGGCCACAGAACTGTTACTTAGGGCCACAGAATTGTTACTCGGACAGACACAGAATTGTTACTCAGGGACACAGAATTGTTACTGAGGGCCACAGAACCGTTACTTAGGGCCACATAAACGTTAATCAGGGCCACAGAATTGTTACTCACGGGCCACAGAACCGTTACTTAGGGCCACAGAATTGTTACTCACGGTCAGACACAGAATTGTTTCTTGAGGGACACAGAATTGTTACTGAGGGACACAGAACCGTTACTTAGGGCCACAGAAACGTTAATCAGGGACACAGAATTGTTACTGAGGGCCACAGAACCGTTACTTAGGGCCACGTAAACGTTAATCAGGGACAGACACAGAATTGTTACTGAGGGACACAGAATTGTTACTGAGGGACACAGAATTGTTACTGAGGGCCACAGAACCGTTACTTAGGGCCACAGAATTGTTACTCAGGGACAGACACAGAATTGTTACTGAGGGACACAGAATTGTTACTGAGGGCCACAGAACCGTTACTTAGGGCCACAGAGTTGTTACTCAGGGACACAGAATTGTTACTGAGGGCCACAGAACTGTTACTGAGGGCCACAGAATTGTTACTCGGACAGACACATAATTGTTACTCAGGGACACAGAATTGTTACTGAGGGCCACAGAACCGTTACTTAGGGCCACAGAATTGTTACTCAGGGACACAGAATTGTTACTGAGGGCCACAGAACTGTTACTTAGGGCCACAGAATTGTTACTCAGGGACACAGAATTGTTACTGAGGGCCACAGAACTGTTACTTTGGGCCACAGAATTGTTACTCGGACAGACACAGAATTGTTACTCAGGGACACAGAATTGTTACTGAGGGCCACAGAACCGTTACTTAGGGCCACATAAACGTTAATCAGGGACACAGAATTGTTACTGAGGGCCACAGAACCGTTACTTAGGGCCACAGAATTGTTACTCAGGGACAGACACAGAATTGTTACTGAGGGACACAGAATTGTTACTGAGGGCCACAGAACCGTTACTTAGGGCCACAGAATTGTTACTCAGGGACAGACACAGAATTGTTACTCAGGGACACAGAATCGTTGAATTAAAGAGTATGTCAGACAACATGCAGAGGAGTGGCAGAGGAGGCAATGTTTTAGGAGCGAGCAGACGTGGCAGCAGAGGAAGGGGTCGAGGCAGCAGTATTCGCAGCCAGAGGCCAGTGCTCCCGGTGTCATCCAGCGGTCGTGTCTCCACCGACAACCCTGCCGTCATCGATTGGTTGGCTCGGTCGTCTTCCTCTTCCCAGGTCACCTCTGACACCTACAGCCAACGGTCGGTGGGTACGTCAGACACAACCGTTAGTTGGCATGGCCCGGGACCAAGCCCACTGAAATCACGTGTCCTCTACCTGCCCCTGTCCTTTGGTGTTCCCTCACCAAGCGAAGTATCGCATGCTGTGGGCTCAGCCCCACTGTACAGTGAGGAAGAGCTAACAGAGGGCGGTCAGGAACGGGGGGAGACATCCGCCTTTTCAGCAGCCAGGCGAAGAAGTAGTGGCGAGGAGAGTGGCTCGGTAGCCGGTCTAGAGACAGGTCTGTCTCCTGACCCAGACGCAGCCGAGGGGGCTAGTAGTGAGGCGGAGACCCTACTTGATGATGAGGAGGTTGATCGCACTTGGCAGCCTCGTCGTCATCAGGCAATTTCTTCCGCATCATCAGGAGAAGAGGGTGGCAGCTTGGCAGCGAGCGAAACAGTCGGTGGGTTGCCCAGGAGACAGCAGGGTCGCAGCAGTGTCAGTGGAGCCAAACGGCCACGGAGTAGAGCACCAGCTCCACTGCAGCCTACCACCACGGCCAGTAGTGGTGCCGGTGTGCTCGGAGGAAGCAGCAGTCAGCCAGTGAGGAGTATCAGGGGCAAAGTTTCCTACTCGGCGGTGTGGCAATTTTTCGTCAAGCCGCCCGAGGAAGTAAACGTAGCCGTATAACGACTATGTGGCCAGAAAGTCAAGCGTGGCCAGGGGGCCCATGTTGGGACTACAGCGTTGCGGCAGCATATGCAGCGTCGCCATTTGGTGGCCTGGGAAAACCGTGATAAAGATACGGCGGTTCTGCCCGCCCCAGCCCCCGCTCCATCACCCGCTCCGTTACTTGCTCCGTCACCCGACGTCAATCGCCCTCCATCAGCCAGTCAAGGCTCCAACACCTCTGCTGAGGGGAGTTGTCGCTCGTTGGCATCTTCCGCTCGTTCAGATGCTCCTTCTCCTGCTACTCCTCTTCACGGATTCCGTCAGCAGTCTTTCTTGGAATCCGTTTCCAAGAGACAACAGTTTGCGAGCACGCACCCGACGGTGCAAAAGCTGAACGTCCTCCTGTCCAAGTTGCTGGTGCTGCAGTCCCTCCCTTTCCAAGTGGTGGACTCAGCACCTTTCCGAGAAATGATGGCTTGTGCCGCGCCGCGGTGGAGAGTGCCAAGCCGTCATTTCTTCGCCAAAAAGGCAGTGCCAGCCCTGCATTCACATGTAGAAGAGATGGTGGGCCAGTCTTTGAGCATGTCGGTCTCTGCCAAAGTGCACGGCAGCGCCGACATGTGGAGCTGTAACTACGGTCAGGGACAGTACATGTCATTTACGGCCCACTGGGTGAACGTGGTGCCGTCACAGCCGCACCAGCAACTTGGACAGGTCACGCCGCTTTTGCCTCCACGTTTGCACGTCCTTGGTCCGGCAAAGATGTCCGCCTCTACCACCTCTTCTTCCGCCGTGTCCTCAGCCGCCACCCCCGTGCCAAGTCCCATTACCCGACCGGCATATCACATGTGCAGGGCGCAACGGTGTCACGCTGTGCTGCACCTGGTATGCCTTGGCGAACGTAGTCACACAGGGGAGGAACTTCTCAGTGTAATGAACAGAGAAATCGACAGATGGCTGTCTCCGCGCAAACTCAAAATTGGAACCATGTTGACCGACAACGGAAAGAACATGGTGTCTGCTCTGCGTCAAGGAAGGTTGTGCCATGCACCATGCATGGCTCACGTGTTCAATCTGGTTGTCAAGCGGTTCCTAAAATCCACCATTCCACTGCAAGACATCCTTAAAATGTCACGTAAACTTTGCATGCATTTCAGCCATTCCTACAGCGCAAAGCACACCCTCCTTGAGCTGCAGCGGCAGAACGGAATTGCACAGCATCGCCTGATCTGCGACGTTGCAACAAGGTGGAATTCAACCCTACACATGTTAGACCGCCTTTACGAACAGCGAAAGGCCATCACCGATTTCCTGATGTTACAAGCGGATAAAGGTACTCCCCTGTGTAACTTTGATGTCAGCCATTGGCAGCTCATGCGTGACACCTGCCGCTTGCTCAGGCCCTTTGAGGAGGCCACGCTATTCGTGAGTCGGCAGGACTATGGGATGAACGACGTCATTCCTCTGTTGCACGTCCTGGAACAAATGCTGTTAACAATGGCTGGTCAGGGTGCAGTAGACGTGGCGCACAGATCTTAACGCCACATGACCCCTGTGGGGGCAGGACAGGAAGAAGAGGAGGAGGTAGAGGAGGACATTTGTGCTCAGGAATTATTGAGTGAAATGGGTGGTTTTTCCACTCAGCGGACAGGAGTGGAGGAGCAGGAGCATCTGGTAGAGGAGGAGGAGGAGGAGACAGAGGACCCAGACGCACCGTGGCAGTATGCTGTGGAGATGGAGGCAGGGAGTCCCTCGCATTCCTTGGCACAAATGGCCCATAGCATGCTCGGTTGCTTGCGTAGCGACAGCCGAATAATAACCATCAGACAGAGGGATGACTTTTGGCTGTCCACCTTGTTGGACCCTCGCTACCGTTCCAAAATGGTGGCCTTTTTCACACCTGCTGAGAGGGAGGCCAAAATAACGTACTATAAAAACCACCTATGTAGTCAGCTGGTCTCTGCCTGTCTGCGCCAACGTCCATCCTCAGACACTGTGGGCCCTGTGCGCTCGCATTCCGCTGCCATGGCAGCAGGGGAGGGGTGGGGTGGTAGGAGCAGTGGCAGCTCCACCAGCAGCGGCTGCCTCAGTCTGCAGTCGATGATGAGTAGCTTTCTTCACCAGCGCAGTGAGGAAACTACTAACCAGCCGCAGCAGCAGCAGCAGCAGCATCAGGTGGACCTGGAGCAGGACCTCAAACAACAGGCTTGGGCCTACTTGGACAGCACCCTGCCAACGGCCCTTGAAAGGCAGTCAAATTTGCCCTTGAAAGGCAGTCATGCCCGGCCAGTAGCCTGGCATCGGGGTGCGTGTTTAGTGCGGCAGGAGGTATTGTAACTCCGCGGAGGACACGACTGTCCACCCAAAGTGTGGAGAGACTCACGTTTGTGAAAATGAATCAGGCGTGGATTAGTCTGGATTTCAAACCACCAGTTCCTGACACAACTGACTAAATCCGCCATGAATCATGCCTCAAACATGTGCCACTTTCAGGTCTCCTCACACACTGCTGGTGTGTTCCATTTTTTGTCATAGGGTGCTGGCAGATTACGGGCCTCCCATAGCTGCTGCCAGGCCCCTAATCTGCCATGGGCCCCTATACCGCCTCCTCATGCTGCTGCCAGGTCCACAGTCTCTTATGCCATGTGCCAGTTTCAGGTCTCCTCACACTGCTGGTGTGTTCAATTTTTTGACATAGGGTGCTGGCAGATTACGGGCCTCCCATAGCTGCTGCCAGGCCCCTAATCTGCCATGGGCCCCTATATACCGCCTCCTCATGCTGCTGCCAGGTCCAGAGTCTCTCATGGGTCCCTGTACGGCCTCCCACTGCTGCTGTCTCCATCGCCACACTCTGCCATGTGCCACTTTCAGGTCTCCTCACACACTGCTGGTGTGTTGAATTTTTTTACATAGGGTGCTGGCAGATTACGGGCCTCCTATAGCTGCTGCCAGGCCCCTAATCTGCCATGGGCCCCTATACCGCCTCCTCATGCTGCTGCCAGGTCCAGAGTCTCTCATGGGTCCCTGTACGGCCTCCCATTGCTGCTGTCTCCATCGCCACACTCTGCCATGTGCCACTTTCAGGTCTCCTCACACACTGCTGGTGTGTTGAATTTTTTGACATAGGGTGCTGGCAGATTACGGGCCTCCTATAGCTGCTGCCAGGCCCCTAATCTGCCATGGGCCCCTATACCGCCTCCTCATGCTGCTGCCAGGTCCAGAGTCTCTCATGGGTCCCTGTACGGCCTCCCATTGCTGCTGTCTCCATCGCCACACTCTGCCATGTGCCACTTTCAGGTCTCCTCACACACTGCTGGTGTGTTGAATTTTTTGACATAGGGTGCTGGCAGATTACGGGCCTCCTATAGCTGCTGCCAGGCCCCTAATCTGCCATAGGCCCCTATATACCGCCTCCTCATGCTGCTGCCAGGTCCAGAGTCTCTCATGGGTCCCTGTACGGCCTCCCATTGCTGCTGTCTCCATCGCCACACTCTGCCATGTGCCACTTTCAGGTCTCCTCACACACTGCTGGTGTGTTGAATTTTTTGACATAGGGTGCTGGCAGATTACGGGCCTCCTATAGCTGCTGCCAGGCCCCTAATCTGCCATAGGCCCCTATATACCGCCTCCTCATGCTGCTGCCAGGTCCAGAGTCTCTCATGGGTCCCTGTACGGCCTCCCATTGCTGCTGTCTCCATCGCCACACTCTGCCATGTGCCACTTTCAGGTCTCCTCACACACTGCTGGTGTGTTGAATTTTTTGACATAGGGTGCTGGCAGATTACGGGCCTCCTATAGCTGCTGCCAGGCCCCTAATCTGCCATAGGCCCCTATATACCGCCTCCTCATGCTGCTGCCAGGTCCAGAGTCTCTCATGGGTCCCTGTACGGCCTCCCATTGCTGCTGTCTCCATCGCCACACTCTGCCATGTGCCACATTCAGGTCTCTTCACCCTGCTGGTGTGTTGAATTTTTTGACATAGGGTGCTGGCAGATTACGGGCCTCCCATAGCTGCTGCCAGGCCCCTAATCTGCCATGGGCCCCTGTACCGCCTCCTCATGCTGCTGCCAGGTCCACAGTGTCTCATGCCATGTGCCACTTTCAGGTCTCCTCACACTGCTGGTGTGTTGAATTTTTTGACATAGGGTGATGGCAGATTACGGGCCTCCTATAGCTGCTGCCAGGCCCCTAATCTGCCATAGGCCCCTATATACCGCCTCCTCATGCTGCTGCCAGGTCCAGAGTCTCTCATGGGTCCCTGTACGGCCTCCCATTGCTGCTGTCTCCATCGCCACACTCTGCCATGTGCCACTTTCAGGTCTCCTCACACACTGCTGGTGTGTTGAATTTTTTGACATAGGGTGCTGGCAGATTACGGCCTCCTATAGCTGCTGCCAGGCCCCTAATCTGCCATAGGCCCCTATATACCGCCTCCTCATGCTGCTGCCAGGTCCAGAGTCTCTCATGGGTCCCTGTACGGCCTCCCATTGCTGCTGTCTCCATCGCCACACTCTGCCATGTGCCACTTTCAGGTCTCCTCACACACTGCTGGTGTGTTGAATTTTTTGACATAGGGTGCTGGCAGATTACGGGCCTCCTATAGCTGCTGCCAGGCCCCTAATCTGCCATGGGCCCCTATACCGCCTCCTCATGCTGCTGCCAGGTCCAGAGTCTCTCATGGGTCCCTGTACGGCCTCCCATTGCTGCTGTCTCCATCGCCACACTCTGCCATGTGCCACTTTCAGGTCTCCTCACACACTGCTGGTGTGTTGAATTTTTTGACATAGGGTGCTGGCAGATTACGGGCCTCCTATAGCTGCTGCCAGGCCCCTAATCTGCCATAGGCCCCTATATACCGCCTCCTCATGCTGCTGCCAGGTCCAGAGTCTCTCATGGGTCCCTGTATGGCCTCCCATTGCTGCTGTCTCCATCGCCACACTCTGCCATGTGCCACTTTCAGGTCTCCTCACACACTGCTGGTGTGTTGAATTTTTTGACATAGGGTGCTGGCAGATTACGGGCCTCCTATAGCTGCTGCCAGGCCCCTAATCTGCCATAGGCCCCTATATACCGCCTCCTCATGCTGCTGCCAGGTCCAGAGTCTCTCATGGGTCCCTGTACGGCCTCCCATTGCTGCTGTCTCCATCGCCACACTCTGCCATGTGCCACTTTCAGGTCTCCTCACACACTGCTGGTGTGTTCAATTTTTTGACATAGGGTGCTGGCAGATTACGGGCCTCCTATAGCTGCTGCCAGGCCCCTAATCTGCCATAGGCCCCTATATACCGCCTCCTCATGCTGCTGCCAGGTCCAGAGTCTCTCATGGGTCCCTGTACGGCCTCCCATTGCTGCTGTCTCCATCGCCACACTCTGCCATGTGCCACTTTCAGGTCTCCTCACACACTGCTGGTGTGTTGAATTTTTTGACATAGGGTGCTGGCAGATTACGGGCCTTTCATTGCTGCTGCCAGGCCCGAAATCTGCCATGGGCCCCCGTACCGACTCCTCATGCTGTGACGTTGCAACAAGGTGGAATTCAACCCTACATATGTTAGACCGCCTTTACGAACAGCAAAAGGCCATCACAGATTTCCTGATGTTAAAAGCGGATAAAGGTACTCCCTGTGTAACTTAGATGTCAGCCATTGGCAGCTCATGCGTGACACCTGCGCTTGCTCAGGCCCTTTGAGGAGGCCACGCTATTCGTGAGTCGGCAGGACTATGGGATGAACGACGTCATTCCTCTGTTGCACGTCCTGGAACAAATGCTGTTAACAATGGCTTGTCAGGGTGCGGTAGACGTGGCGCACAGATCTCAACGCCACATGACCCCTGTGGGGGCAGGACAGGAAGAAGAGGAGGAGGTAGAGGAGGACATTGGTGCTCAGGAATTATTGAGTGAAATGGGTTTTTTTTCCACTCAGCGGACAGGAGTGGAGGAGCAGGAGCATCTGGTAGAGGAGGAGGAAGAGGAGACAGAGGACCCAGACGCACCGTGGCAGTATGCTGTGGAGATGGAGGCAGGGAGTCCCTCGCATTCCTTGGCACAAATGGCCCATAGCATGCTCGCTTGCTTGCGTACCGACAGCCGAATAATAACCATCAGACAGAGGGATGACTTTTGGCTGTCCACCTTGTTGGACCCTCGCTACCGTTCCAAAATGGTGGCCTTTTTCACACCTGCTGAGAGGGAGGCCAAAATAACGTACTATAAAAACCACCTATGTAGTCAGCTGGTCTCTGCCTGTCTGCGCCAACGTCCATCCTCAGACACTGTGGGCCCTGTGCGCTCGCATTCCGCTGCCATGGCAGCAGGGGAGGGGTGGGGTGGTAGGAGCAGTGGCAGCTCCACCAGCAGCGGCTGCCTCAGTCTGCAGTCGATGATGAGTAGCTTTCTTCACCAGCGCAGTGAGGAAACTACTAACCAGCCGCAGCAGCAGCAGCAGCAGCAGCATCAGGTGGACCTGGAGCAGGACCTCAAACAACAGGCTTAGGCCTACTTGGACAGCACCCTGCCAACCGAGGTAGACAATCCCCTTGACTACTGGGCAACGAAACTTGACCTTTGGCCCCAACTAGCTGAATTTGCCCTTGAAAGGCTGTCATGGCCGGCCAGTAGCGTGGCATCGGAGCGCGTGTTTAGTGCGGCAGGAGGTATTGCAACTCCGCGGAGGACACGACTGTCCACCCAAAGTGTGGAGAGACTCACGTTTGTGAAAATGAATCAGGCGTGGATTAGTCTGGATTTCAAACCACCAGTTCCTGACACAACTGACTAAATCCGCCATGAATCATGCCCCAAACATGTGCCACTTTCAGGTCTCCTCACACTGCTGGTGTGTTCAATTTTTTGTCATAGGGTGCTGGCAGATTACGGGCCTCCCATAGCTGCTGCCAGGCCCCTAATCTGCCATGGGCCCCTATACCGCCTCCTCATGCTGCTGCCAAGTCCAGAGTCTGTCATGGGTCCCTGTACGGCCTCCCATTGCTGCTGTCTCCATCGCCACACTCTGCCATGTGCCACTTTCAGGTCTCCTCACACTGCTGGTGTGTTCAATTTTTTGACATAGGGTGCTGGCAGATTACGGGCCTCCCATAGCTGCTGCCAGGCCCCTAATCTGCCATGGGCCCCTATACCGCCTCCTCATGCTGCTGCCAAGTCCAGAGTCTGTCATGGGTCCCTGTACGGCCTCCCATTGCTCCCACTCTGCCATGTGCCACTTTGAGGTCTCCTCACACTCCTGCTGTTTTCCATTTTGTCATAGGTTGCTGGCAGATTACAGGCCTCCCATAGGTGCTGCCAGGCCCCAAATCTGCCATGGGCCCCCGTACCGCCTCGTCACGCTGCTGCTGGGTCCACAGTGTGACATGGGTCCCTGTACCACCTCCCATTGCTCCCACTCTGCCATGTGCCACTTTGAGGTCTCCTCACACTCCTGCTGGTTTCCATTTTGTCATAGGTTGCTGTATGGCCTCCCATTGCTGCTGCCTCCACCGCCACACTGTGGCTCCAAACACTGGTTTTGGCCCCGTGACTGGCCAAATGAGTGAAGTGTGCGGTGATTCTAAGATCGACAGGACTCATCTGCATGTCATACTGACTGACAGTATTATTTCTCTTCCCCAGCAGACTCCAAGGGCATTTAAATTAAAGGTACAGTGTTCTGCACTAATATTAAGTCTCTCTGAAGCCTAGAAACACCCTTTTTTAAGTTAAATTCACAGCGAATATATTCGACTCGAATCGAATATTGTCCACGAATTCGCCGAATCAGTTGAATCGAATTTTTGAATACTTCGCTCATCTCTAGTGATCATGTAAGACAAAGCAAGAAAAACCCCAATGGTGCAGTACAAAAAACAGCTCCTTTATTGCTAAAATAGACAGCCACTTACAGATTAAACATAAGTAAAAAGCCCAAAGATGTACTTAATATGCACACTGATGAGAACCGAGACATTGCTCTGACCATCACTCCTGTATCACTTCTGGTTCTGGTTGCATCACTTCTGGTCGCTGCACAGCCTCGCCCTGACGCGTTTTGTCCTATCCGACTTACTCATAGCACGGTCGTGTGTGAGAGTGTCAGATACAGAATGCAGCTGGAATTTTATCTCAGAGCAAAGAAGAGAACAATGTCAGTAGTATCAGTTTTGCTGGCTTGTACAAAACCAAGAAAGCTTGGCAGTGTCCTAAGTTTGCCAATGCTCCTCCTAAGTTGACCCAAACTGGCAGTGTCAATCGTGAAATAGCCGGCAATGCCTGGTAGTCTGCTTTTGTTTGCAAACTGGTAAGTGACGGGAGAGTCAAAAAGTAAAAATAAAGTCTGTCAAATCCGCAAAAGGCCATGGGACCATTTGGCACTGTGAAAAAAGGCAACAGTTTAAAAACTCTTAGCCTGCACAAGTTGGCAGAATGTCTGGGTACCTGGTAGCATGGTATGGTATGTGGAAGAAAACATGACAGGTCATTTATTGGCACAATAAAGGAAAGCAAATAAACAAATTATACTGATAGAGTGATGATGTCAGAAAAAATGTATTAAAATTATATAAGTGAAGCGCTGTGATATATACATATATACAGTTGCAAGAAAAAGTATGTGAACCCCTTGGGATTACGTGGAGTTTTGCATGAATTGGGCATAAAATGTGCTCTGAACGTCATCTAAGTCACAACAATAGAAGAACACAGTCTGCTGAACATAATACTATACAAACATTAGATGTTGTCATGGTTTAATTGCACATAACATGTAAACATTCACAGTGCAGGGAGGAAAAAGTATGTGAGGACCTAGCTTAATGACTTTTCCCAGAGCTAATTGGAGCCAGGAGTGAGCCAACCTTGACTCCAATCAGTGTGATGATATTGGATGTGTTGCTGACAGCTGTCCTGCCCTTAAAAAACACACACCTGTTTTGGGTTTACTGGTTTCAAGAAGCACTGTCTGATGTGAACCTTGCCTCGCAGAAAAGAGCTCTCAGAAGACCTACGATCAAGAACTGTTGACTTGCATGAAGCTAGAAAGAGTTACAAAAGTATCTCCAAAAGCCTTGATGTTCATGTGTCCACAATAAGACAGACTGTCTACAAATGGAGAAAGTTTAGCACTGTTGCTACTCTCCCTAGGCGTGGTCGTCCTGTAAAAATGACTGCAAGAGCACAGCGCAGAATGCTGCATGAGGTAAAGAAGAATCCCAGAGTGTCAGCTAAAGACCTACAGAAATCTCCGGCACATGCTAACATTTTTGTTGACACATCTACAATAAGGAAAACATTAAACAAGAATGGAGTACATGGGAGGACACCACGGAGGAAGCCATGGCTGTCCAAAAAGAATATTGCAGCACGTTTGAAGTTTGCAAAAGAGCACCTGAATGTTTCACAGCACTACTGGCAAAATATACTGTGGACAGATGAAACCAAGATTGAGTTGTTTGGGAAGAACACACAACACTATGTGTGGAGAAAAAAAGGCACCGCACACCAACATCCAAACCCCATCCCCACTGTGAAACATGGCGGAGGGAGCATCATGGTTTGGGGCTGCTTTGCTGCCTCAGGGCCTGGACGGATTGTTGTCATTGATGGGAAAATGAATTCCAGAGTTTATCAAGACATTTTGCAGGAAAACGTACGACCATCTGTCTGCCAACTGAAGCTCCGCAGAGGACGGGTGATGCAACAGGACAATGACCCAAAAGCATACAAGTAATTCAACAAAACAATGGCTGCAACAGCACAGAATACGCCTTCTGGAGTAGCCCAGTCAGAGTCCTGACCTCAACCCGATTGAAATGCTGTGGCATGACCTTAAGAGAGCGATTCACACCAGACATCCCAAGAATATTGCTACACTGAAACAGTTTTGTGAAGAGGAGTGGTCCAAAATGAACCCAGATCGTTGTGCAGGTCTGATCTGCAACTACAGGAAACGTTTGGTTGAGGTTATTGATGCCAAAGGAGGGTCAACCAGTTATTAAGTCCAAAGGTTCACATACTTTTTCTTGCAACTGTATATGTAGTAATCCATTTATTTCATCAATTACTCAGTGTATCACATATATCCAGATATTGTGTAGGTAAGCGTTAGGTATTATGAAGCATATAATACCATGGTGACACTGTATTGCTAGGGTGACAGTATGTAGAAAAAAAACCCATAAATAATAATAATATAAAAAAATAAAATAAAAATTAAAAAACATTTAAAAATATATATAATTTTTGGTTATAAACTAATTTGGGTTATTTATTTTTTTTACTAAAAAGATAACAATACTTTTTGGCAAGATTTATGATGAAATAATATTTATTTGCAAAATATTATAAGAAAAACACTTTTCTTCAAAATTTTTGGACATTTTCATTTATATAGCAAAAAAAATAAAAATCCCAGTGGTGAATAAATACCACCAAAATAAAGCTTTATCTGTCTCAAAAAATGCTAAAAAATTCATATGGGTACAGTGTTGCATGACCGAGCAATTGTCAATCAAAGTGTGATAGCGCTGAAAGCTGAAAATTGGCCTGGACAGGAAGGGGGTAAAAGTGTCTGGACTTGAAGTGGTTAAGGATTGTAAGTAATGTATTCATTTTTTGTTTTTGGATTTAACACCACGTTAAAACATGCACCCATCTGTATTATTTGCTGACCTTTATCCTAAATCAATGAATCAATGTTCTCTTCAGTTATCCATTTTTCTCTGTTGCCCTTTAACCCATTCACTGTACTGTATGCTGGTTTTGGCCCTTGCAAATTCGAGAGATCACTGACCTTTCATCGTTCTGCCGGTCTAGAACGTTAACTCATTTTAATGGTCAGCATATTGATCTATTGGAGGAGTGACAACAGATATCAATTGATTCATAGGCAGACACTTCTTTACTGTCTCGGCGTAAGAGCCATACTAATGCAAGAATGTGGCAAAATGTTAGAATTGTAAAATGACACTACTGTTACTGCTTTTCATCAGTTTCTACTTATTTTTTCATTATTCCTTATGAGTGTTATGCAAGTCATACATGGGTTGAATCCTGAGCGATTATTTGTCCGAAAATCGAAAACGTTGTTCGCTCGGTAATCGGATGGCTCCATCAATAATTTCGAAAATTGGCCGACCAAGTCATAAAGTTCACCCCATATAACAGGCGAAACTTCTGTTCCTTCCAGGTCATGGCTCATGCGCATATTCTTTTCGGAAAAATGATTGTACGATTTGACCATCATTGAGTCGAAAATCGGTCGTTTTTCATGAATTTTCAAACATGCCCGATCACTGAAAAGGGGAGGAATCACAAAAATCGGCTGATGCCATTGACCCACTAACAGAGTGAAAACCAGCTGATTATTCTTAGGTCCGATTTTCGGACGAAAAATCGGTCGACTTTCGACCCATGTATGGCCGGCATTAGTCCTTGAAGTACCATTTTAGGTTTAGGCCACTTTTAGGGCTCATTCACATCAGCGGTTAACCACTTCAATACCGGGCACTTTTACTCCCTTCCTGCCCAGGACAATTTTCAGCTTTCAGCACTCTCGCACCTTGACAATTGCATGGTCATGCAACTCTATACCCAAACTCAATTTTTATAATTTGTTTTCACACAAATAGAGCTTTCTTTTGGTGGTTTTTAATCACTACCAGGGGCGGACTGACCATTTGGAAACTCGGGCATTGCCCGAGGGCCCGGGGTCAGTAGGGGGCCCCATGAGATGCCCCTGGTACCTTTTTCATAGGCTTTTTTGAGTTTGGGCAAGGACACAGGGGCCCCATGATCTCCTATTGCCCAGGGACCCCATGAGTTGTCAGCCCCTAACCTTAACCCTAGCCCCTAACCCTAGCCCCTAACCTTAACCCTAGCCCCTAACCTTAACCCTAGCCCCTAACCTTAACCCTAGCCCCTAACCCTAGCCCCAAACCTTAACCCTAGCCCCTAAACTTAACCCTAGCCCCTAACACTAGCCCTAGCCCCTAACCTTAACCCTAGCCCCTTACCCTAACCGTAGCCCCTATCCTTAACCCTAGCCCCTTACCCTAACCGTAGCCCCTAACCCTAACCCTAGCCCCTAACCTTAACCCTAGCCCCTTACCATAACCCTAGCCCCTAACCTTAACCCTAGCCCCTACCCCTAGCCCGTACCCCTAGCCCCTAACCTTAACCCTAGCCCCTACCCCTAGCCCCTAACCCTAGCCCCTAAACTTAATCCTAGCCCCTACCCCTAGCCCCTAACCTTAACCCTAGCCCCTAACCTCAGCCCCTAACTCTAGCCCCTAACCCTAGCCCCTAACTCTAGCCCCTAACCCTAGCATGCAACTCTGGTCACATAAAGGTTCCTGCACTACTGTGATGCAACTTTGATCCTTCTTTAATGCTACTTCAGTGCCAGAGAGTGTAAAGTTGCATCAAAGTCGCACTACATGAACAGAACTGTCATACTTTTCTATTAGCAAAAAAAAAACAAAAAAAAGCACAAAAACGTAGCAAAAATGCAACACTGCAAATGCAAAAATGCAAGTCTATTACATGCAAAACGCAATCTGCTGCAGGAAAAAAAGTCTCTGACCCTTTAAAAAAAATGAATCAGGTCAAAATACACAGGTGTGAACAAGATCCATAGGAAAACATGTTATCATTATCATTATAATTATTATTATACAGGATTTATATAGCGCCAACAGTTTGCTCAGCACTTTACAATATAACGGGAGACAGTGCAATTACAATACATTTCAGTACAAAAGGAATAGGAGGGCTCTGCTCATGGAGGGAGGGGTTCACACCTATGCAGGTTGCGTTTGAAGCGTTTCTGCCTTGTGTTTTGCTGCGCTTTGCATTTTTGCACCTGCAACACGGATTATACACCCCCCTTTGCTTTACCCTAGGTTAACACCTATGACAATTGCATTTGAGGCATTTCTGCATTGCGTTTTTGCCTCATTTTTGATGCGTTTTGGGGTTTTTTTACTTTTTCCATTTTTCTTGTTGCTAGACAGATTTTAAATGCAAAAACGCAGCAAATATACACATTAACCAAGTTATAAAGAACATTGCTGAAAATTCATCCATATTGAATTGTGTATCGTTTGTTAGCAAAGCTGAATGTTTTTTATGTGAAATGTGTTTTTTTCATTTTTAAAATTTTTCTTGTTGCTAGGCAGATTTTAAACGCAAAGCGCAGCAAAAACACAATACATGCTTTTCTGCAGCATTCCCATTGAAGTCTATAGAACCAAAAATGCAACGTTTTGCATTAAAAAAAGTAGTTGAGCCCGGGTTCACATATATGCGATGCGGTATATTGCATGTGATTAGCACAGGAACTGCTCCACATTCCTGTGCAAATCACATGCAATTTGTGTGCGGTAGGAGTCATACATTTTGTATGGTTCAAATCGCACCGCACCCGCACTAAAAAGGTGCAGGACCTTTTTTTTTGGGTCCGCACTAGAATCTGATCACATGGGCATTCACACCCAGGGGCGGACTGACCATTTGGAAACTTGGGCACTGCCCGAGGGCCCGGGGTCAGTAGGGGGCCCCATGAGATGCCCCTGGTACCTTTTTCATAGGCTTTTTTGAGTTTGGGCAAGGACACAGGGGCCCCATGATCCCCTATTGCCCGGGGGCCCCATGAGTTGTCAGTCCGCCCCTGTTCACATCTATGCTATCTGATTCTGCACATCGCACCGCGTTTTGCAGACCGATTTTGGGGTGTTGTTAAAATACACACCTGCAGCGGTTTGCATTAACGGGGTGCGATTCTGATGCGGTGTGGAATTCACACAGAAAACGCTGCAAATTCCGCACCGCATCAGTGTGAACTCAGCCTCACCCTTTCCAAAAAATGCAAAGTGTGAACATGTCCCCTAGGAAATCATGTTAAATGGACCATACTGCGTTTCTGCAAAACGCTGCAGAAAACGCTTAGGTGTGAACCTAGGGTGACGGATTAAAGCAGGCCATGACAAGGTTCTAAAATGCCTTCTGCTCTGCTCTGAAGAGCGATCTGAACATGGATTGATCTTTAGAGACCAAAACAAGTGTGAACGATCCCTTATGCTGTCTCTCCGGTGAAGGTCAGCTCAACAAGATGCTACCTAAGGTGAACATACGCTGCAGGACCCAAATGAAATAGGTAGCGTTTGCTATTGTTAGTACATAGTCCTCCTACAAAATGGCAACTAGAACTCTCCATTACAAGACAGAGGACACCAGTCTTTCAAAGATGACCTTGTGCACACATCCTTTTGATTGATTTATTTCATCTCAGTCATTTTTACAGCAGTGCTAGATAATTGTCCTTGTTTTTTAAACTTTCAAAGCATTTAATGTCTGCGTTGCGATCCGTGCATTGGTCCCTTACAGATGTACTTGGAGGTTTGTGTGGCGATCCATGCAGGTCAGTGCAGCCAGCTGCCTGTCATTGATTTGAACAGGCTGATGCATGGAACACCTGAGCCATGGTGCCCTAACCCTAACCTAGGGTTAGGTAAAGGTTTGGGCTAGGGTTAGAGTTAGGATTAAGGGCTAAGGTTTGGGCCAGGGTTAGAGGGCAGGTGAAAACGACCCTTTGCACAGGTGTATGGATCAGGCCACCTGTGTGAATGAGGCCTAAGGAAAATACGCATAAATCCTTTCAATGCATGTAATTTACCTAGATGAGGAGTGGTTTTCTTTAACCACCTGGGGACCACCTACTGCAGATTTACTGTGCACATGTACATGAGCCGGCATTTCCGGGTAGGGAGCTCCCACACATCTGCCGCCCTGGCTGTGCTGTAATTTGTTACACCACAAGCCGGTCAGCGGGTCCCAGCCAATAATTTATGGTATGGACCTTGAGGGCGTGTGTGTGCACGAAACGCATTGGGTGGAGCCTATGTGGTGACGTCACGCCTCTGCATCCGTGACTTGAAGTAGCAGCCATCTTGGTATGTGATACATTGATTGTTCCATGTGAAATGTTTTATATGGGACACTTTAATTAAAACTACTACACTATATATATCCCCTGGGCTCCGTGTGGTGAGCATTTCTCCTTAGGACCTAACCGGACTGGTAAAGTTGCTGGAAAGTGGATGACATAGACCTCATGATATATATGCTGCTGACCAAGTAGCTCTCTGGTGAGTGCATAGTGGTGGAGGACCTTGCACTGGATGCAGAACACTTTGTGGGATTGAACACGACTGGTCATGATTGACATCACAGCTTTATATATTTATATAAACATATTGTAAAGCGCTGAGCAAACTGTTGGTGCTATATAAATCCTGTATAATAATAATAAAAAAAAACATATAGCATTAGTATATATAGCAATATGCAAAAGACAGTGTGGCCATGGCCACTGGCCAAAGAGGATCACAAGGTATGAAGTCACTGTACAGGGCAAAAGCCTCAAAGTCCATGCAATACGTAGTATAAATAACCTCTTATGTGACCAGAGCCAGATGGATGGAGGCAGTAATGAAGGTAAGGCAATGGAAGATATTGCATGCAAAGGCTGTGAGAAAATGGATGACACTAGTGCAGCCTGCTGAAATCAACAGCTTTATACGTCAATGTTAGCATTTTGAATTTTATCTGTTGGGCAATTGGAAGCCAGTGGGGGGGTATGGCAGAGGGGGGTGGCGGATACGGAGCGGTTTGTAAGGTGGATGAGTCTGGCGGCAGCATTCAAGATAGACTGAAGCAGGAATAGCCTGCGGTGAGGTAACCCAATGAGGAGGGAGTTACAGTAGTCAAGGCGTGAAATAATAAGTTAGTGAATGAGTTGCTTAGTGGTTTCTGGGGTTAGGAACGTCCGTATTTTGGCGATGTTGCAGAGGTGAAGTCTACATGAGTTTGTCAGTGATTGGACCTGGGGCTGGAAGGACATATTGGAGTCAAGGATGACACCTAGTACTCTGGCTTGAGGGGTGGGACTGATGGTGGTGTTGTTGGTCTTGATGGAGAAGTCAGGGGGGGGGGGGGGGCGCGGAGTGTAGCCAATTAAATTTACCTACCTGCCTACACTACACTAGGAGGGTGCTACACATGTACTGTAGAGATAACTCCACCTCACAGTAAGTCTTCCTTTCAGTGCCGGGTACTAGAACAGAGAGGGTGTTTCAGTGTCTGGCACCTCTCTGCTGCTCTACTCCTTAACTTATTTCAAATAGCATGTGGGACGCATACGGCCCCGTTTGGGCACCAGGACACTAAAGACTGCAATTTATAAAATTGATGTTTTTGAATGTAGATGTACATTATATATACAGTGTTACTTTCAGGTAGTGCTAAAACCCCTGAGTGATTTTCAGGAATGGACTTGCCAATAGTGGTGGGACTCACTTGCCTTGTGGGCTGCAGTACCAGGGCTGGCCAGCGGGTGCTCTCAACAACCAGAGGTTCACTTCGGCAATTAGCCATCACCTGGGGCTGATTGCAGGTGGTGTATTTAAGGGATGGCCAGACCTGCAGTCTGTGCCTTGGTGTGTGTTTTTCTATGGGCCCCTGAATCTTGTAACCTGCATTCCTGTTCCTGTTCCTGTTTCTGCCTGACTTGTTGCCGACCCTGCCTGATCCTGACCTCTGCTTGATCCCTGGCTTGTGACCCTGACCATTCTCTGCCTGCTCCTCCTGTACCTACCTGCCCGATAGTTATCGACCCGGCCTGCCTGACTACATTGTGCTCTATATGTGTATGTACCTGTGTATCTATATCAGTTTAGGTTTGGGTTTGTTTCACCTTGTTGTATGTATTTATGTTAGCTTGGGGTTTGGTGCACTGCGTTTATGTTTGTATTGTTAGTCTTAATAAATTGTCTTATTTATACCATATCTGAAGCCTGCGTTTCCCTGTGTCAGTCCACACACTTCTGGTCACACCCGCATCCCTGACAGTGATCCTTCAGAATTCCAAGAAGTGCAGATGGCACACACCATGATAGAAGACCTGTCTGCCACATAGAAACACTCGAAATATGAGTAATGGAGAAATGTTACACTCATCTCATGTATAATTCATATATTACTCTGAGAAATCTATTGCAGTATCAGATAGCTATAAAGCAGGAAAAGCTTAGCCATGACTCCAAATATAATTAGCAATCCTAGGAATTAAAATTCTGACACAGTATCTTTGTAAACTACAACGCCAATATCAGCACTTCAACAAATGAAGACACATCGGGCTACAGATGACTCAGGAAAAATCACAGAGACACATATTTTACTCCAAACAAGATGAATGTTTGGTGTTAGCAAGACAAGCCATTACATTCGTCTCCTTGAGACATCCAGCGCCAGGGGAACCGAACACCTGCAGTGGAAATAGGGCCAAGCACAGACAGCACAAACATGGAGATTATGAAGCGTAAATGTTGACTTTCCCAAAAAATGCTTTGATAATTGGATGTCAACTAGATAGCCCTTATTAAATAGAAAGTCTTGAGATACTATCCAAATGACAGTTTCATTTCCTTTTTTTTGCAAAAGATACCTCTGCTGACCTTAGATGAATTATTTATCACTGCAATAAGATATCGCTAATTACAAAACCCAAGACAATATACAGATGACAGGGAGCCGTTATTGATGATACAGATAAATAATGGCAGTATAATAATCTAGAAAGAAACAATAAAAGTAAATATTATATCTTTACTTATCTTAGAGATAAAGCAAGTCCCATAGCTCTCATGGTAATTTCCACACTCCGTATATATGTTAATGTGTAACAATCGCATCAAAACTAAACAGCACAATCCTGGATCCCATCTTTTAAATCCGATTATTTGCGAAAGCAGCTTAACTAATATAGACACAAATATTGGATGTGTCTGCATGGAATTTAAATAATGCTCTAATATAAAGTCGTTTTTCTTTTAGGTTCACTGGTGAAATCGTCAGTAATAGAGATAAGCCAACCAATATAAGAAATGCTGTAAATAAGGGGGATTGGGGAAATGTAATATTTACTAATCATAGTCTGATGATGATTCAACTGGTTATGTAAATTATTACTGTTTCATCGGATTTGTAGAGAATCATGCTGCTTATTCATATTGATTGCTGGAATTTATGAACTGTGTGTTTTACAGAGGATCAGTTGAAATGATGACAGTTGGAAATTGAGGAATATTGGTCAACTGAAATTTTCTTCAATGAGAGCTTGGGCTCTCTCCCTTGAGAGCCGGATCACATATATGCAAATTGGATGCATTTTGAACCGCATCCAGTTTTCATGACATGTGAAATACCATTGCTTTCTTTTGTGCCTATTCACATACAGGGGCGGACTGACAACTCATGGGGCCCCCGGGCAATCGGGGATAATGGGGCCCCTGTGTCCTTGCCCAAACTCAAAAAAGCCTATGAAAAAGGTACCAGGGGCATCTCATGGGGCCCCCTACTGACCCCGGGCCCTCGGGCAGTGCCCGAGTTTCCAAATGGTCAGTCCGCCCCTGTTCACATACAGTCACTGGCCACTTTATTATGTACACCAGTTCAATTGCTTGGTAACACAAATTGCTAATCACCCAATCACATGGCAGCAACTCAATGCATTTAGGCATCTAGACGTGCTGAAGACGAAGTTCAAACCGAGCATCAGAATGGGGAAGAAAGGGGATTTTAGTGACTTTGAACGTGGCATGGTTGTTGGTGCCAGATGGGCTGGTCTGAGTATTTCAAAAACTGCTGATCTACTGGGATTTTCACGCATAACCATCTTTAGGGTTTACAGAGAATGGTCCGAAAAACAGAAAATATCCAGTGAGCGGCAGTTGCGTGGATAAAAATGCCTTGTTGATGTCAGAGATCAGAGGAGAATTGGCAGAATGGTTCAAGATGATAGAAAGCTAAAAGTAACTCATGTCAATATGGAACAACACCTTGTTGAATCTATGCCATGAAGAATTAAGGCAGTTCTGAAGGCAAAAGGGGATCCAACCCGGTACTATCAAGATGTACCTAATAAAGTGGCCGGTGAGTACATATATATATCCAGTGAGCAGTAGCTTTGTGGATGAAAATGCCTTGTTGATGTCAGAGATCAGAGGAGAATGGGTAGACTAGTTTGAGATGATAGAAAGGCAACAGTAACTCAAATAACCACTCGTTACAATCAAGATATGCAGAATATCATCTCTGAATGCACAACACAACGTGCCACTCCTGTCAGCTAAGAACATGAAATGAAGGCTACAATTCAAACAGGCTAACCAAAATTGGACAAAAGAAGATTGGAAAAACATTGCCATGTCTGATGAGTCTCGATTTCTCAATGGTAGGGTCAGAATTGGCATAAACAACATAAAGGCATGGATCTATCCTGCCTTGTATCAACGGTTCAGGATGGTGGTGTAATGGTGTGGGGGATATTTTCTTGGCACACTTTGGGCCCCTTAGTACCAACTGAGCATCTTTTAAATGCCATGGCCTACCTGAGTATAGTTGCTGACCATGTCCATCCTTCTATGACTACACTGTATGCATTGTCTGATGGCTCCTTCCAGCAGGATAATGCACCATGTCACAAAGCTCAAATCATCTCAAACTGGTTTCTTGAACATGGCAATGAGTTCACTGTACTCCAATGGCCTCCACAGTCACCAGATCCAATAGAGCACCTGTAGGATGTGGTGGAACGGGAGTTTCGCATCAAGGATGTGCAGCCAACAACTCTGCAGCAACTGCATGATGCCATCATGTCAATATGGACCAAAATCTCTGAGGAATGTTTAAAACACCTTGTTGAATCTATACCATGAAGTTAGGTTAAAAAGATTGGGCGACCATCGGGTGGCTCATGGTCACACCAGATGGGTATAATAGTGACACGTCCCAATTGAAGGATCAAAGTATATGTAGAGTAATTATGGACTTTTTAGGCACATAAACACAGTACCAAAATATAAAAGCAATTGTTGCTTTTATCACATAACACATCTAAAATAGTGTTTGGTGGTTTAAAATCATAACTTTGCATTGAACATACAATACAGTGTTATCCCCCCACAAAGCATGTAAATACAATTTCCTGATGTGGATATTGAACAATGGTAAACTCAGTCCACTTTCTTCAAAGTAAGAGGGGTTCCACTGTTAAATTGAGCCTGACATGTTTCGCGACTAGGGTTGCTTCCTCAGGGGCTTGCAATGCATCTATAGAGTAAATAGACTTACATGTAATCATCACAATGAATAACAATAGACATCTACACAGTTGGGATGCCACCTCTTGGGCACTTACATGAAAATTTAGATAGTATGTGTGTTAAACTGTGATGGACTTTCAGAACAGCAGATCAAGCATTTCAGGGCTAATCGGCACAGCAATTCCAGGAAGGGCGTGGAGTCGCACAAAACAGACGGCTAGGCGGACAAGGCCAGCGTATGGAAATCACCAATAATATACGGGTACAGTTCAAATATCCCACCATTCCAGGTGGTGCTTAGTGAAGAGTGCAGAGAAACATTATACTTTGCCATCATTATTTCCAAAGCTGTACAAGTACGGTAGTGCAAAACGCAGCGGATCTGGAAGGAACCAAGATATAAGAGATAGTAATTAATGCCTTTAGAGGGCAATGTGTCCCTCTGTGAGGCTGCATGACCCCTGACCCTCTGTCTGGACAGCATTGATTTGCCCTGTACTGATCACATGCACTCTCCCAAGAAAACTCTGTAGCAATACAAAACAAACTAAGCATGTGCAGCTTGCCCCCAAGGCTCTGTTCTATCAGAAGACCTGGAGTTTCAATTGTCCTCCCTAAGCCTGCGTGGGTTTCCTCCGGGTACTCCTGTTTCCTCCCACACTCCAAAGACATGCTGGAAGGGTTAATTGACTCCTGTCTAAAAAATTGGTCCTAGTATGTGTATGTATGAATGTGAGTTAGGGACCTTAGATTGTATGCCCCTTGAGGGTTAGGGACTGATGTACAATATATATGTAAAGCACTGCATAAATTGACGGTGCTATATACAGTAAGTACCTGTAGTACAGTAAATAAATAAAGATGGATTGATGAAGATGGGACAGTAGAAGAAGGGGAGTATCAGAGAAGAGAGGATCTAAGACCCCATGTGCAAAGGACACTTCTGAACGATGGAAACTGACTGCTGGAAAACGTAGGTTAAAAACCGTCTGTTTAGCCGCGTTTGCATACCGCATTTATGTGCGTTTATGTGCATTTGCGTTTAGAAGCATTTTTAAAAATACGCACAGGAGAACTTCCCAAATGCCCAGAATGCACTGAAAAGTGGTAATTTATTAACTATTTCAGACTGTTTCAGAAAAATACAGAGAGTAGAAGCAGAGACAGCAGTATGTGTTGAGATTAGCTTAGGTATGAGTTGCTCATTAACATTTCTTTTGTTTCCAAGGGTGGGAAGGTGTCTGGTGGAGGGAGTCATTAAGGCCACCTGGCAGGGGGTCTTCATGAGGAATTTGAGGTGTGAATGGTCATTAACATAACTTTTGTTTCCAAGGGTGGGAAAGGTGTCTGCTGGAGTGTCAATAAGGTCACCTGGCAGGGGGTCTGCATGAGGAATTTGAGGTGTGAATTGGTCATTACCATGTGTGACAAGCTTGGTAGGAACATTCTGTGTTCAGTGTTTTGTCCATTTGAGTACCTTGAAAATGCTTCGCATGCATTTTACATGATGAAAAAAAGGCTCTGGACAGCATCGGGAACTGGAATAGTTAAAAAAAAAATTGAAATGCTATAAATGTGCGTTTGCGCATTTAGCCTCGTTTACAAGCATTTTGCGTTTGAAACGCTGATAAAATCGAATGCTGAACACAAGTTTTCTGCAAAACTGCAAAAAAACAACTGTAAACTCAAATGCCTGTAAACGACTGTAAACGACGATGTGTACATGGACACATAGGAAAACATTAGGGTGAGTTCAGGGGCTGCTGAAAAAAACGCTGAACAACTCCTAAATGTGACTTTATCAGCTGCAGTGTACATGAGCCCTATACAATTTTACACAATGCAGAGGATTAACCCCTTAGGTTCCACAGTGAGTATAACAAGCATGCTTTACTGCATATACACACTGATTTTACTGTTGTGGGTTTAGTAACACTTTAAAACCCAGGGGTGGACTGACAACTCATGGGGCCCCCGGGCAATAGGGAATCATGGGGCCCCTGTGTCCTTGCCCAAACTCAAAAAAGCCTATGAAATAGGTACCAGGGGCATCTCATGGAGCCCCCAACTGACCCCGGGCCCTCGGGCAGTGCCCGAGTTTCCAAATGGTCAGTCCGCCCCTGTTAAGACCTGTTCTATGTATGGAAACTTGAGATACCTAATCAACATCAGATCAACATATCTCTAATTTAGAGTAAGTATGGCCTTCTGTTAATTTTTTGGTAATACATTTCCCTTGCAGATGACCAGAACAACGGTTGTAATGAAGGTGAGAAGATCGGATATCCTTTATCAAATTCAACAAATGTCCATCCTTTGAACAGCTAGTATTAGGTAGATTGGTAGGCACTACCCAATCTAGGACAAATCATCCAAAAACAGAATATTTTGTGTATAAGCACATAGTCATTACTGTGAATTTACTCCATATGTAGGATTTTGTGGTTACAGCACATCCTAAGCAGCAATAAAATAAAATAGTTCTCACATGGCTCAAAATTACAACCCAACAGAGTACTGCAAATCTTCCCTGTCCTGCCAGGTTGGTCTTTGGCACCGACGATGTTCTGTTGTGTTCTGCTTACTAATAGTTGTGATGTCATGGGATTTCAAGGGTGGGTTATTGTTTTCACTGAAGTTTATATTAAATATACTGTGCAGCAATGGGAGCTGTCATGTTCTCCTGCCAATGAAACAGATCCAGCAGAAGTGAAGAGAATGAATGATTAATCCTAATTCCACTGCTCAACAGCCAAACTAGAGAAGGAGTGTGCTTTATTACATTTCTTGAAATTGCTGTAAGGTGTCAAATGAAGCCATGAAATTCAGTATAAAGTAACAAAGTAACTAAACCAAAAAAGAAAGATGACGACAGATTAAAAACACTGCACCAAATTGCATGTTACTGCTTTACCATGTTATTTGGTGCCAGAAAATGCACTGCGTTTAGGATCTGTGTTTGGGGTGCCATTAACAATACATTGGCATCTGCATGCAGATTGCAAGGGCAGTGCATTTGAATGTGGTGCAGGAAATGCTCACAGAATACATGGAGCACTGGGCTCTTTTTATATGGTTTCCTAGCTAATCTGGCCTGGTAAACATATGGCCTACTTTACTTCTAAATCTGGGGTCTCCAAACTTTTCAGTACAAGGGCCACGTTGTATACAGTATTTTACAATTATTCGAGGACAGCAAAAAGATACATTTTATAAATTAATTATTAAAATTTAAACAAATGAATAGGTTTTATTTGGAGCTTTTTTGGTAATCAGCATGATATGAACCAGAACAACACAGAAAAAACTTCAGTAAAACAAAGCAAAAATATTCCAAATAAAATTGAGTTATTAATAAAGGATGAACAAAAATACATTCAGTCTGCACCTTTTTCATCACAGGCCCCTTTAAATCAAGATCACCGTCAGAGTCTCACTTTACATCAGAGTCCTCCTTATGCATCCTTGAGTCTTTGTCAGTCTCCCACCATACATCAAGGTATCCTACACATTGGGATCCCCATCAGAGGAGAGACTGTGCGTGTAAGCTGTGGGCAGGGGCGGACTGACCATTTGGAAACTCAGGCACTGCCCGAGGGCCTGGGGTCAGTAGTGGGCCCCATGAGATGCCCCTGGTACCTTTTTCATAGGCTTTTTTGAGTTTGAGCAAGGACACAGGGGCCCCATGACCCCCTATTGCCCGGGGGCCCCATGAGTTGTTAGTCCGCCCCTTGCTGTGGGCCAGTTAAAATCTTGTAATAGCCACATGTGGCCCATGGGCTGTAGTTTGGAGATACCTGTTTGTCAGCAGGGTGCAGTGTGGTGTATCAGCGGCAGAGAACAAACAGAGGTGGAGTGTAGGCAACATTATATTGTGAACGTTCCAACAAGTGTTGGAGGACTTTGGGATGTTTTTGTGCTGGACTCTGAAGGAAGATCCTGGAACCGTGAGAAGACTCCATTACCAGAATAAACTAGGTTAAGTAACTTTTAGCATATGCCTATCACATAGATAGTCATCTTGTGCATGTTTTAGGCATATTTTGTTATGATGTGTGTTCTGCAGTTGTATGTGCAGATGTTCGGTCTAGTAAAGTGCATTATTACACCACAGAGTTTTAATTGATTTCTTCACTTTTAAAAATGTTAATAGACGCCAAAGCAAAACAATTGGGGGCTCGTCCGGGATGTGCTCTAAAGCTCAACTGAAGCTGAGCTGTTTTCTGTGGTGTGTTTTGTTGATTTTGATAGGAAAATGCCGTGCACACTGTCACGACCCGCGGTCGCCGCCACCAACAGGCGACAATCGCACAGCCGCGACTAACAGTAATACGTCACGCCCACGGCGTCAGACCCCAGACCTTCTCACCAAACTCGTGACCGAAGGGCCGGCCGATCCAAAACCGCGGTGTGACGCGCGTAACAAGGCCCCATCCAGCTGCACCCTACACAGCGATTGCCCAGCTAATGGACTACAATCGGTGCCTGCAGCCTGGATGCGCTTGTTACTGGGTCAGGTTAGTTACGCAACTAACCCTATACTGCCACCACCACTTTTGTCGGAGACTGGGAAACTCCCGTTACTAAATATACACTATAATGATTGAAATATTGGTCTATATAGCACGGCCCGCGGACCTGCTATACAGAGATATACAAACAGTAGCGTCTCTTCAAAGGCAGGGATTCGTGAATTGCAAGTAAGCGCTTAGAAACAGTTTAACACTTTCAGAAAGAAAGATTTATTACTAAAAGCGTTGGATGCAAAATAAATATGTACAAAGAGATATCACAAAAATATATATATGTATACAAAGACACAGCAAACATAGAATAGCGGGAAAATACAGGATAAGTTACTTGCCTTGCCTGGTTTTAGCAAATTCAAGTTGTGATCAGAAAGCTTCTTTGATCTCCCCTTGTTACGATGTTGCTGGGAGATCCCTGTGTGTGTGTGTCACAAACTCACTTAAAAGTCTTAAAAGCCAAAAGGGGAGGGGGGGCTCTGACTTGGGAGTGGTCATTGGGGAACTCTACACTAAATTACTAGCTTCATATCCCGTGATATGAACCATACAGTTGACCTGAGGACTGGGCACTTATTCTGGTCCGTTTGATAATGAGTGGGCTTACATAGTTTTGGGTGATAAAAATGACACCTCTGCCGACTGGCTGGCTCCACTTCTCATGTCTTCCTGGTTGTTTCACACCATTTGCCAGGAGATAAAGTCTGCCTCACAGGAATGCAGGGGGGATGTGAGGATTCCAGGAAGACCTCAAATACACAGACAGAACACGAAAACGAGGGTTGAGGGGGAACTCCGCTCCAATTCTGATGAGCAAGTTTGCCACACCTCCCCCTTAAGTGGTTGCCAAGGAGTGAGCTACAAGTTCCCTCCTGACGCAACCGACTTCTGCTGGCTCGACCTGCCGTGATAACCCATCCGCGTTGCCATGGGTGCTGCCCTTCTTATGCTGTATGGTGAAATCGTATTGCTGGAGAGTTAGGCTCCACCGGAGTAGTTTGCCATTCTCCCCAGCCACACGATTTAGCCAGCTCAGGGGATTGTGATCAGTGATCACGGTGAAGTGCAGCCCATACAGGTACATTTGTAGTTTCTGGAGAGCCCACACGATCGCCAGGCACTCTTTCTCGATCGTGGCGTTTGCTACCTCCCTCGGGAGCAGCTTCCGGCTCAGGTAGAGGATGGGATGTTCCTCTCCTGAACCATCAACCTGGCTCAGGACGGCACCCAATCCATATGCAGAGGCATCCGTCTGCACTAGGAAACGACGGGTGAAGTCTGGAGCCTGTAGCACAGGGGCGCTGGCCAGCGCCTCCTTCAAGGCCTGGAAGGCCTTCTCACACTCGGGTGTCCACGACACCTCCTTGGGCAGTTTCTTCTTGGTCAGGTCAGTCAAGGGTTTCGCCAGGCTACTATAGTTACCTACAAACTTCCGATAGTAGCCAGCTGTCCCCAGGAATGACATGACCTGCTTCTTGGTTTGTGGGGTAGGCCAGGCCAGGATGGCCTCCACCTTCCCTGTTTCAGGCCTCAGGGTGCCTCCTCCTACCTGGTGTCCCAAATACTGGACATCTGTCATGCCTATCTGACACTTGCTGGGTTTGACTGTCAGATTGGCGGCTGTCAGTCTGTCCAGAACTTGTGACAGATGCCCCAGATGTTCTTCCCAGGTGGGACTGAACACGGCGATGTCGTCCAGGTAGGCTACTGCGCACTGTTCCAGCCCCTCCAATAGGTCGTTCATGACCCTCTGGAAGGTGGCTGGGGCATTCTTCATCCCAAAAGGCATGACCGTGAATTCGAACAAGCCGAATGGGGTGATGAAGGCCGACTTTTCCCGGGCCTCGGGCGCTAGAGGAATTTGCCAGTACCCCCTGCTCAGATCCATGATCGTGAGATAGCGGGCCGCCGCCAGCCTATCCAACAATTCATCGATCCGGGGCATGGGGTAGGCATCTGCAGCGGTGATGGCGTTCAGCTTCCGATAGTCCACACAGAACCTGGTCGTCCGGTCCTTTTTGGGGACCAGGACTACAGGGGACGCCCAGGCGCTGTGAGACTTCTGAATCACCCCCAACTGCAGCATTTCCTCCACCTCCCTCTTAATATCTGCCAGCACCTCTAACGAGACGCGATAGGCGGATTGTCTAATAGGAGGATGGGCCCCTGTGTCTACTTTGTGGGTAGCAAGATGGGTTCTCCCAGGCTTCCCAGTAAACCTACCCCCATGTACTGCCAGCACTCTCTCCAGCCCAGGTACCTGAGTGGGGGTAAGGAGCGGGTTGATCGGGAGGGCTGACTCCCCTTCCCTAGTGTCTGCGAGTAGGTCCAGGAGGGGGTCAGACTCCTCGGTCTCCTGTTGGCTGCAGACTGGCATGACGTAGGCCGTACGTTCGTGGTGAGCCTTGATCATATTAACATGGAAGGCCTTCTGCCGTCTGCTTCCTTCGCCTAACCTAACCAGATAGGTCACATTGTTCAGGCGCTGGGTGATAGGGTACGGGCCTTCCCAGGCAGCCTGCAGTTTGTTCTGCCGCAAGGATAGCAGAACATACACCTGCTGCCCAACGTTGTATGTCCGCTCCCTGGCATTACGGTCATACCAACGTTTCTGCCTGGTCTGGGCCTGGGCCATGTTTTCTCGTACCAACCCCACCAGCATCTCCATTTTATCCCGGAACCTGAGCACGTAATCCACCACGGAGACCTCTGGGTCCGCAATCTTGCCCTCCCAGGTCTCCCGGATTAGGTCCAGAGGCCCTCTCACCCTCCGCCCGTACAGAAGTTCAAAGGGCGAAAACCCGGTGGACTCCTGAGGCACCTCTCTGTAAGCGAATAACAGATGAGGCAAATATCGTTCCCAGTCCTTGCCCTGGGACTCCACAAAGGTGCGCAACATTTGTTTCAATGTGCCATTGAAACGTTCGCACAAGCCATTCGTTTGTGGATGGTAAGGACTGGCCATGATATGCGTCATCTGTATCTTCTGACAGAGAGCTTGCATCAGGTCGGACACAAACTGGGGCCCCTGATCACTAATAAGCTCGGCCGGAAACCCCACTCTGGTGAAGATTCCCAGCAGAGCATCCGCAACCTTGTCCGACCGGAGGGAGGAGAGAGCCACAGCTTCCGGATACCGGGTGGCATAGTCGACCACTGTCAAGATATAACGTTTGCCTGAGCTGCTAGGAATGGCTAGAGGCCCCACGATGTCTACTGCCACCCTCTTAAAAGGTTCGTCAATCACAGGCAAAGGTTGTAATGGGGCCCTGTGCACCTTTCCTGCCTTGCCAACTCGCTGACAGGTACCACAGGACCGACAGTAATCCGCTATGTCCGCGAACATAGTGGGCCAAAAGAATTTATGGATCAATCGGGCTCGCGTCCTCGTGATGCCCAGGTGCCCGGCCAGAGGAATCTCATGAGCCACCTTCAGCAGCTGTCCCCGACAAGGATGAGGCACGACAAGCTGTCGTCTACCAATGTCAGTCCCCCTTCCCTCAGTGGGCAGCCCCTCCCTATATAGTCTGCCTTGCTCCCAGTAGACCTTTTGTTTAGCATTCTCCGCAGGGGGGCCATTAGCCAGATTCCTGAGCTGCTCCAGGGTCTGGTCTGTCAGTAAGGCAGCCTCAAATGTGGAACTACAGGTCCCAGCCAGCGGTCCTGTAGCAAACAATGACAGCTGCTGAGACTCCCTGGAGGCAGAGTCCACTGGGTCAGAACAAGGGGAGGGGTCAGGGACATCCTCCTGCTGTTCTGAGACCAGAGTCTGTGCCTCAGCTACCCGAGCTGCACTGCGGGTGACCACTAAGGTGAGGGATGCCTCATTAGTATCATCAGAACCATCAACATTACTGACCTTATTAATGACATTACTAATGATATTACCGACATTAACATCAACATTACAGGCATTTGCAACATCATTGTCCTCATCATTATCAACAGTTACTTGTCTACTGTCCATGTCACCTGAGTTCGTTACCTTCCCCAACAAGGGGATTTCTTCTCCCTCTCCAGCTAATGGAGAATCTTGCCACCCCGCTCCCTTCCCAGCCCCCTCCCTCTGTCCATCCACAGGCTGCCCAGACATTAGTTCAATATCTGCACACTGTACCTTGGTAGGTCCCGAGAGTTCCAGGGGGGCATCCGGAGAGTCCTTAGCAGGGGCATAATAGGCAATAAGGGTGCCCAGATCGGCCCCCAATAGGACAGCTGTGGGAATATCATCAGAGACTCCTACCTGCCTCATCCCCCTCCCTGCACCCCAGTCGATGAACACATATGCCTGGGGTATGCGGGAACGGGTTGCCCCCACTCAGGTGAGGGTCAGGAACTTCTCGGGGATGATGTCTGTGTCCTCTATCACCTCGGGTCGGACTAAGGTGACTTCAGCTCCAGTGTCACGTAAGCCTGTTACGGTCCGGTTGCCGACGATGACCGGCTGTAGGTTGATGCTGGGTCCCCGAGGTTTTCTACTGACCAGCAGCACGGAGGAAGAGTTGCGGGCTGGCTGGCCCGATGATGTCATCTTCTTCTGCTCAGGACACTGGGTCCTGAGATGTCCGGCTTTCCCACAGGCGAAACATCTGCGGGTGTCAGTCAGGAATGGCTTGGCTCCAAGCGCTGCAGGGTTGGGCGGAGGTGAAGCTTGACTCACCGAAGTGGGAGAGGTTGCTAGGGACGATTTCCCCCCTTTCCAGCTGTTTGGAGGAGCCTTGCGAGGTTCAGGCACTCGCGTGTGGACGAAGGTATCGGCCAGATCTGCTGCAGCTGTAGTAGATGCTGGCCCCCTCTCCAAGACGAACTGTCTGACGTCTGCTGGGCAAATGTGCAGGAGTTGATCTCGGATCATGAGATCCTCCAAAGATTCATAAGAATCAACTTTCAGTCCCTTAGTCCACTGTCGGAATGTGGTGCGTAAGCGACTTGCCACATCCGTGTAAGAGTCCCCAGGTCCTTTCTGCATGGACCTGAACCGCTTGCGGTACACTTCCGGGGTCATCTGGTACTTCCGGATAATGGCATTTTTTAAACGTTCATAGTCATCATCTTGCCCCTCTGGCAATTCAACAAATGCTTCCAGGGCCTTGCCTTGTAGCCCTGGTGTCAGGTACCGAACCCATTGAGCTTGGGGCACATGGTACTGACGGCACGTTTTTTCAAAGGACAGTAAGTACGTGTCAATGTCACTGTCCTTTTCCATTGCGGGAAACTTGGCTGCGCCCACGGAAAGAGTGCCGTCCCTGTGATCTAGGGACCCGAGGTTCTGACCCGGTCGCTGCTGGAGCCTTGCCATCTCCATCTCGTGCCGACGATCAGCTTCCCTCTGCACCGCCTCTCTCTCAGCTTGGCGTTCCGCAGTTTCTCTGTCAGCCCGGCGTTCCGCAGCTTCTCTGTCAGCCGCTGCTTGGCGCTCTGCAGTTTCTCTGTCAGCCGCTGCTTGGCGTTCCATGAACCGCAGGTATGCCTCCAAATCTGTCTCCAGGAGGCGTTTTAGGGCCTCCTGCATCTGAGAAGAGTCTCTGCTGGTTACCGGCACCACGTTGCTAGCGCACTCAGGCGGTGGTGTGACGTTAACCTTTGGTGATCCTCCAGTGTCAGTCTCTGTATGCCCATCCTGTGAGGCTGTCTCTGAACCACTGGCAATGTGGGTAATGGGAACCTCTCCATGTTCAAGTTCCCCCGAGTTCTGATTTGCTCGGATATCATACTCCACTAGATCACTAATCAAATCTTCACGAGTTTTGCGACCGACGTCCAATCCTCGTGAGGCACATTCAACTTTCAAATCAGCTTTGCTCATTTTCTCGTAATCTGCTTCACCAGGCATAATTGCAAGCAAAGATAGAAGAAAAACGTAGGAAAAGAAGGAGCTGTTGCTATGTGTCTCTCTATACACACATATATATATAAAATAAAATATGCACCGCTTGTTTTCTAAGGACTGTTTCCACAAAGGTTACAATCCTTCAGTGCAGAGCCAACTTTTAACACTGCACTGAAGCTCTTACTGCAATTATCCCACGTACGCTGCCAACAATATGTCACGACCCGCGGTCGCCGCCACCAACAGGCGACAATCGCACAGCCGCGACTAACAGTAATACGTCACGCCCACGGCGTCAGACCCCAGACCTTCTCACCAAACTCGTGACCGAAGGGCCGGCCGATCCAAAACCGCGGTGTGACGCGCGTAACAAGGCCCCATCCAGCTGCACCCTACACAGCGATTGCCCAGCTAATGGACTACAATCGGTGCCTGCAGCCTGGATGCGCTTGTTACTGGGTCAGGTTAGTTACGCAACTAACCCTATACTGCCACCACCACTTTTGTCGGAGACTGGGAAACTCCCGTTACTAAATATACACTATAATGATTGAAATATTGGTCTATATAGCACGGCCCGCGGACCTGCTATACAGAGATATACAAACAGTAGCGTCTCTTCAAAGGCAGGGATTCGTGAATTGCAAGTAAGCGCTTAGAAACAGTTTAACACTTTCAGAAAGAAAGATTTATTACTAAAAGCGTTGGATGCAAAATAAATATGTACAAAGAGATATCACAAAAATATATATATGTATACAAAGACACAGCAAACATAGAATAGCGGGAAAATACAGGATAAGTTACTTGCCTTGCCTGGTTTTAGCAAATTCAAGTTGTGATCAGAAAGCTTCTTTGATCTCCCCTTGTTACGATGTTGCTGGGAGATCCCTGTGTGTGTGTGTCACAAACTCACTTAAAAGTCTTAAAAGCCAAAAGGGGAGGGGGGGCTCTGACTTGGGAGTGGTCATTGGGGAACTCTACACTAAATTACTAGCTTCATATCCCGTGATATGAACCATACAGTTGACCTGAGGACTGGGCACTTATTCTGGTCCGTTTGATAATGAGTGGGCTTACATAGTTTTGGGTGATAAAAATGACACCTCTGCCGACTGGCTGGCTCCACTTCTCATGTCTTCCTGGTTGTTTCACACCATTTGCCAGGAGATAAAGTCTGCCTCACAGGAATGCAGGGGGGATGTGAGGATTCCAGGAAGACCTCAAATACACAGACAGAACACGAAAACGAGGGTTGAGGGGGAACTCCGCTCCAATTCTGATAAGCAAGTTTGCCACACACACTGTTTAGGAAGAGTAAGGCTGCAGAAGTTTCTGCTGTCCAAGAGGAAAAGGCATTCACTCTGCCTACCTGGGCCAGAGACAGTCAGTGGACATCTATTCACAGGAGCTTGCTAGCTATACTTCTTCTTTGAACAGAGCTGGGGTTGGTGGAGTCTGATTTTTCCTCAGAATTTAGTCTTATAAGTTTTGGGTTCAGTAAGGGAGAGATGTGGGCAGTAGCTGTGTTTGGTTTGAACTTCCTGCATGCTCTACATATTGAATTTGAAAAGAGGAAAAAGGCAGAGGTAGAAAGAGACTTGTTGAAAGAGCAGCTTGCAGTGGTGACCAAGTGTTTGAAAGACACTGCAAGCCAGGCAAGGGATTTAGAAAGTAGGGAACTCAAAGTTAAACCCATAGTGGCTTCGAAGTGTGTTCAAACCACTGTAGGCAGAGCTAAAAATTTGAATGAGCGGTGTGCAACCCTCATGAACATATCTAATGATGCTCTCACAAAGGACAAAGGCCCTAAACCTGTTCAGCTCAAATAGGATGAACAACATGGATCAGATAAAAGGAAGGCAATGCTTATGATCTCTAGGAGACACATGTGGACTGATTTACTTAAGGTGGCAGTCCCTAAAGGGGAAATAGATGAGATTCCTATGCCAGCTTTGCTTTACAGGTGGAAGCTAGGAACCTTAAATTCAGTCGCATTAGGTGTTTTTGTTGTAGACTGGGACACATTGCTAGAGAGTGCCATGCTGTGAAGATTAGACAACAGCAGGCCATTGTTCTCAGGACAGCATGGAGAGAGATGCAGGTTTATTCTTTCCGCTGGAAATCTGTGCCTTTCCATGAAAGTGTTACAAGGCAACAGTAGTCACCCTATAATAGTTTTGCAGTTTAAAATGGGCTGTTCGAGAAATGTGAGCAGTGAGCTGTTTTTTGGCACAGTTGGAAGGAACATATAATCTGCTTTGTCTCTTACTCTTTCAAGGTTATGAACATCAAAGAGGTGGAGCAGTAGATGACCAGGCCAGATGGGATAAAGCAGACCAGAAGAAGAGATGGGAGCATGAGGAAGATGCAAATGATTTTTCTGATGGTGGCTAAATTGGAGTGGACTTTCATGTGAGCATTTCCTTATGACCAGAAGGACAATGGACTTTCATCATTTCCATCTACGTTATACAGACTGCCAAGGACATTGCTAACCCTGCTCAAAAGAATGTTGCAGTTTTCAAGGGAAAAAAAGTCTGATCACCCAGAACACACAGCGGTTGAAAAGGAATGTTTGTCCTCCCATTTACAATACGGGCGCTTTTTTTCACCCTTTTCACGAGAAAGGTTACAAAGCTGTTGAGAAATGCTGAGTTTAAAATTTTTCACGTATCATGCTATAAAAAAACCAAAAGGTGGAATGTGTTGCTATGGATTAGTTGGTGATTTTTTTAAAGACTTAGATATGTGATTTTTAAGTTGCATGTGTGGTGTTTGAAGCTAGGCTCCCCTTATTGATATGCAAAGGAACCGGTTCCACTGCTTATGAACAGCACAGGAAGCTCCTTACAGGAAGTGAGGAAGTAGGGGGAGGGAAGGACGACTTTGTGAACAAGCCATGTGCTGAGACAGACAGAGTAGCTCTGAAAGACAAAGAATAAACAGCTGTTCTGGAGACTTGGAAGAACTTTCTTCTGAAGGAAGATCCCGGACCATGAGAAGACTCCATTACCAAAAAGAACTAAGTTAAAGCGGAGTTTCAGCTGAAAAAAAGAAAAAAGTCAGCAGCTACAAAAACTGTATCTGCTGACATTTAAAATACAGCCACTCACCTGTACCTCAGTCCAGCGGTGTCCTCACCATGGCTGGTTTCATCAGCCATCTTCTCTCCCTGGCTCCGGCATCTTTAGTGTGGGCACCCAGCTGTGACAGCTTGTGGCTTCACAGCCGGGTGCCCACTGCCCATGCGCGTGAAGCGCTGCACTTTGTGAATGGCCTCTTAGTCTTCTGGGACCTGTCACGTGTCCCAAAAGACTATGGGATGGAAGGGAGGGAGGACAACTTCCGCTTCCGATCGCCTAGACGTACAGGGTACCTGTAAAATTTGGGTACCCGCTCCCCGCCCTGCTCCCCAATCCTTAATGGGGAGTGGGGGACAAACGATTAAAGCGGAACTTTCCCTTTTGGGTGGAACTCCGCTTTAAGTAACTTTTAGTGTATGCCTATTACACAGATATTAAGCTTGTGCAAGTTTTAGGCATATGTTGTTATGACTTGTGTTTTCTGCAGTCATATGTGCAGGTTTCCTGTCTAGTACAGCACATTATTACAATACAGAGTTTTAATTGCTTTTATTGTAAGAACCTTTAATGGACACCAAAGCCAAACAAACGAAAAAGCACTTATGATAGACCCATCAGAACCAATGTTTACTTCTATTGGTCCATCATTATCACACACATCAGACTATAGTTACAGATGGAAACAGAAGATATTTTTCAAAGCCTGTATTGGTAGTGGCGTCCCTAGGGGAGTACGGGGGGTTCGGGCTGCACCGGGTGACACAATCACAAGGGGTGCAGGAGCAGGATGCCAGCAGAGCTTCTGGGCTCTGTGAAGGTCCTGACCAGTTATTGGGGTGATCCCGGATTCCCGGCACAGTGACAGCTGCCCCCAGTGTACTGGCAAAATGAGTATCCCGTGAAGATATGTATCCCCTGAAGCAACTGTGCATGTGCCGGTTTCAGGCTGAAGAAGCCAATCTCCGAATTAGAGCTGCCACAGTTATCCCCTTACAGGCTGCAAACCGCTGAAGCTGATCCTGCGGATCACTATGGGTTGCAAGATCAGTTAACCCCGTATAGGTTCAACCTGATCATGCAACTTATAGTGATCCATGAGATCAGCTTCAGCGGTTTGCAGCCTGTAAGGGGTTAACTGTGGCAGCTCTGTGCTAAAGTCAGAGATCGGCTTCTTCGCCCTGAAACCGACACATGCGCAGTTGCTTCAGGGAATACGTATCTTCATGGGATACTCATTTTACCACTACACCGGCACCGCTCCTTCCTCTCTAGAGGGGTGACACCACGTGTTACCGCAGCGGGTGACACCAACCCTAGGAATGCCTCTGTGTATTGGCACAACAGAAGAAACTAACTATAATTATATGAGAAAATCAAAATGTAACAATTTTCATTAGATGAAAGGCATACAGAGCAAGGCAAGTAATTACTATTATTATCAAAGTTTATAACATTAATAACGATAATAATAATAAAACTAATAATAATAGTTTAGTTCCAGTTCTGCTAATCAGGATCTCCAATTTAGAAGGCTCTAGGGTAGGGTGCTAGATCACAAGATGCCGTTAAAGCTTTAGTATGCATCAAGACCATAGTGTGATGTGTTGATTTTTCCTAAAATAAAATGAAATTATAGATCTCTGTGTGAAATGTTCCACATATCAAACAGGTGTCTATTATATGACTGAATGGCAAATGGAATGGACTGCTGTACAGAAATGAAAATCTTGAAAGAAAAGATCTTGAGAAAATGTTTGAAAGCCGGAAGGCTTGCTGGGGGATTGTGTGATTAAAAGATTTGTATATGAGAGTGCGGATTTTACATCTTAATTAGGAGTCCGCAGGAATCCAAGAAGTGATTTGCATTATGAATAAGTGGTTAAACCAACTTCAGTATAATACAAAAGAAGCCATGGTAAGTGGTGATCATGGTGGTGTGATGGATGAAGTAGAAGGACAACTCACACACTCTCTTTCTCTCTCTCTCTCATAGATATACAGCATATATTTTTTAAACACAAGTACAAGCTGATACTTTGGATATTCTGAAGTTATCTGGAAAACTTTTGCTTTATGGTGCAACAATCTTAAATTCTGCTTTCTTATGGTCATAATCAAATGATGTGCAGGCATATTACATGATGGATTATACAAGATGTGAATCTATTTAGTTCTTGCCTAGGATAGCACTATTTTTACAGTGCCTTGAAAAAGTATTCATACCCCTTCATTCCACATTTTGTCATGTTACAACCAAAAACCCAAATGTATTTTATTGGAATTTTATGTGATAGACCAACATAAAGTGGCACATAATTGTGAAGTGGAAGGAAAATGATAAATGGTTTTCAATATTGTTTACAAATAAATATTTAAAAAGCGTGGTGTGCATTTGTATTCAGCCCCCTTTACTCTGATACCTCTAACTAAAATCTAGTGGAACCAATTGCCTTCAGACATCACCTAATTAGTAAATAGAGTCCACTTGTGTGTAATTTAATCTCAGTATAAATACAGCTGTTCTGTGAAGCCCTCAGAGGGTTTTTTTTAGAGAACATTAGTGAACAAACAGCATCATGAAGGCCAAGGAACACACAAGACAGGTCAGGGATAAAGTTGTGGAGAAGTTTAAAGCAGGGTTAGATTATAAAAAAATATCCCCAAACTTTGAACATCTCATGGAGCACTGTTCAATCCATCATCTGAAAATGGAAAGAGTATGGCACAACTGCAAACCTACCAAGACATGGCCGTCCACCTAAACTGACAGGCTGGGCAAGGAGAGCATTCATCAGAGAAGCAGCCAAGAGGCCCTTGGTAACTCTGGAGGAGCTGTAGAGATCCACAGCTCAGGTGGGAGAATCTGTCCACAGGACAACTATTAGTTGTGCACTCCACAAATCTGGCCTTTATGAGAGAGTGACAAGAAGAAAGACATTGTTGAAAGAAAGCCATAAGAAGTCCAGTTTGCTGTTTACAAAAAGCCATGTGGAGGACACAACAAACATGTGAAATAAGGTGTTCTGGTCAGATGAGACCAAAATTGAACTTTTTGGCCTAAAAGCAAAACGCTATGTGAAAAATATATTTTAGAAAACTAACACTGCACATCACCTTGAACACACCATCCACATTGTGAAACATGGTGATGGCAGCATCATGTTGTGGGGATGCTTTTCTTCAGCAGGGACTGGGAAGCTGGTCAGAGTTGATGGAAAGATGGATGGAGCCAAATACAGGGCAATCTTAGAAGAAAACCTGTTAGAGTCTACAAAAGACTTGAGACTGGGGCAGAGATTCACCTTCCAGCAGGACAACGACCCTAAACATACAGCCAGACCTACAATGGAATGGTTTAGATAGAAGCATATTCATGTGTTACAATGGACCAGTCACAGTCAAGACCTAAATCCAATTGAGAATCTGTGGCAAGACTTGAAAATTGCTGTTTACAGACGCTCTTCATACAATCAGACAGAGCTTGAGCTATTTTGCAAAGAAGAATGGGCAAAAATGTCCCTCTCTAGATGTGCAAAGCTGGTAGAGACATCCCCAAAAAGACTTGCAGCTGGAATTGTAGCAAAAAGTGGTTCTATAAAGTATTGACTCCGGTGGGGCTGAATACAAATGCTGCCACACTTTCAGATATTTATTTGTAAAAAATTTTGAAAACCATTTATCATTTTTCTTCGACTTCACAATTATGTTCCACTTTTGTTGGTCTATCTCATAAAATCCCAATAAAATACATTTACATTTTTGGTTGTAATGTGGAAAATTTCAAGGGGTATGAAGTCTTTTTCAAGGCACTGTAATACTGAAAAAGGTTATTCAAGTGACCTGCAGGACCCCCATTTCTTACCTAGGATAGCAGCATATCTAATGCTAAGGTTCTTAACCACATCCAGGCCGGACACTTTCACCCCCTTCCTGTCCAGGCCAATTTTCAGCTTTCAGCGCTACCACACTTTGAATGACAATTGCGCGGTCATACAACACTGTACCCGTATGAATTTTTAAAATTTTTTTTAGACAGATAAAACTTTATTTTGGTGGTATTTATTTCACCACTCGGATTTCTATTTTTTTTGCTATGTAAATGAAACAGTCCAAAAATGTTGAAAAAAAGTGTTTTTCTTATAAACTTTTGCAAATAAACAATCTTTCTGCATAAATCTTGGCCAAAGTTAATTTAATTATATTTTTAGTGAAAAAAAAAACCCAGTTTGTTGATAACCAAAAATTATAATTTTTCAAAACTTTTTTTTACATTTTTATTTTATTTTTTTATATTATTATTTATATTATTATTTATGGTTTTTGATTTTTTTTTTTTTTTACATACTGTCACCCTAGCAGTACAGTGTCACTGGGGGGTGATGAAGATTTTTTTTTTTTTTTTTTTTTTTTTTTTTACACTGATTGCTTTTACACCCATAAAGGCTGTAAAAGCAATCATTTCTCCTTCTCTCTGGCTGCATTCTTGAAGCCATTGAGAACTACTGTGTGAGCTGTGATTGGTCACAGCTTGTCACATGGTACAAGGCTGTTATGAATAGCCTTATACCATGTGACCTCTGTGATCATTCACAGAATTTACATGTAGTTAGCAATGATGTCAGAATTGACATCTTGCTTACTACTCTGCATGTGATCACTGATTGGCCAATCAGTGATCACATGATCGGGACCTCAGACAGAGGTCCCATACAACGATCAGTGTTCCGCTGTGTCCAGCAGACACAGCAGGCATCGGATTACAGTGCTGCTTGCTCCCAAGGAGCGCAAACAAGCAGGGAGCGGGGAGGACGTTTATAAACGGCCACCCACCCCTGCACTGCTCCCGCCCGGCTATTTATATACATGGGCGGGATGGGAAGTGGTTAACTCCTTGCCGCTGGCCACACACATATGCCTTAACGCCACATATATGCACACCCAAAAACAAACCACAACTGTTCTGAGAGCGCACACTGTGCGCGCTCCCGCCAAAGTTACCAGCGGCTAACGGGAAGCTCCTGATCGCTACTTGTGATCTGGAGCTTTCCAATCATGTGACCGCTGTGAAAGCCAATCAGGGAGGTCACATTATCACAAACCCTGCTCCACTTTCCAGCATGTAAAATCCCTTAAAGGACCGGGAGTCAATGATACAAAGAGGTGAAAGTACCCCTGTCACTATATTAAAAAAAAAAGAAATCCAAAAATTTAAAAAGAAATAAAAAAATTGTCCAGTGGTATGTATGGGTCATTCACATGCGTGATATTTGGCATACAACATACATTGCGGGCATATTTCCTCACCTGGGACACAGTTGCTGCATACAGCCAACTATAGTAAACAGTTACTATATGCGGCTGTAGGCAGGTGCAGTCTGCTTTCTCCACTGTAGATGGCGCTCAGCTGGAGTGGTACCACAGCCTGGAGAGGAAGTCTGGAGAAACCTAGTTTCTCTATGGTTTCCTGGTCCCTTGGGGCAGTGTTTCAATTGGCTACCCTACATTAGGTGACCCTTGGTGGCCATTTTGGGTTTGCAGAGTTTCTATAAGTCCCTGCCCCCGGGCTTTGGGCGCATTTGCAAAGTGGCTAACATAGTGAAAGAGCACCTGTCTGTCAGGGAAAGTAATAGCAGCTGGGCAAGGTTCCAGAAGAGTAGGGACAGGCTGGGGACATTGCAATCCTGCTACGGAAAGCCTCCCCATTGGGACTGGACTGGCCAGGCTGCATTCCGCCCTCTGAAGACAGATGCTGTCGGTGTATCTTACCTGTTGCATCTCTGCATTGAACAGAACTATGAGTGTTACCCGGAGTGGCGCTCTCCCGCTGGAGTTTGTTTGTAGTTGGCATCCTCTGCAATACAAGATCCTCTGCTGTCTTTCCGGAATTCGCGCACGCTCTTTGCAGACAGGAAGTGATGCAATAGTCTGAGTACTGGGCACTAGAGGGTAATTGCCTGGCCAATGATCCTGCTTATCAGTGTCCACCGTCTCCATTATAAGATAGCTAGCACCCGTGGCGTCCCGATGCAGGTGCTGGGGGTGCGGTCCACACCGGGTGACACCGACCGCACAGGGTGACACTGGACACGCTCCACAAAAAGGTAAGTTGTAAAGCAAGTCGATGCGGATCCATCCTGCGGGGATCGTCAGCTTTCTTTACAACTTACCTTTTCTTGGAGCGGGTCCGGTGTCGCCCCGTTTAGGTTGCACCATGGTATTTCATTGAAGCTTCCTGTCACAATATCTGCTTGACCGTACATCCCGTAAGGCAGGAGACTTGCATGGCATCAGCGATCTGCTAATCGCTGGTGCAATGCTTTCTAGGCTCCTTTGGACAAAAATAATAAATGCACATTTTTTTACTTGCACAAAAAATGTGCATTTATTATTTTTGTCCAAAAGGTGAATTTCTCCTTTGAAAAAAAAATTACATTAAAATTATTTAGCACCAAAAAAATTATACTTGATTCTGTATTCTTTATAAGAGGCCTTACTGGGAGGTGGATAGAATCAAGGGACGGTGCTCGGAGGTGGGTAGGGTGTGGAGATAAGGGGTGACTCATAAAGGAAAGTTCCTGCACCTATTCTCTGAGAAAAATAACCCTGCCTAAGTCTAACACCCCAGTCACATTGGGTGCGACTTGGCATGTGATTTGCATGCCATGCAGCTTGCAAATCATATGCCAAGTCGCACCCTATTGTCCGCAATTAGAGTGGTCAAATCGATGCGGTTCAAACTTGCTCATGTACTACTTTTGGTGCTGGAATAGCAACTTTCGAAATACCAGGTAAACCTCTGGACACGAACTTGAGGAAAACAAGCTATTTATTCACCAGCTGGGACTTAGCAAGGACTAGTGTCTGCAATCTAAGTGCCTTGAAAAGCATCTCACAGGGTATACATATCAGCAACCATGTCACAATGCATATATTTCCTCTTTCACTTTCTGTACATTCAAAAGACTTTCTAAACAGTGCAGAATATGACTTTGTGGTTTCACAGATAGATAAGCTCTCTTCAGCTAAAAATAAGGGTACCAGGTGCAGACTGGAACACGTTACACAGGAAATAAGGGAGGGGGGAAGTGAGCTGATAACTTTGCTTTTCAAACAGATACTGTTGGAAATGTTAAAAATTAAGGGGAACTCTACAATATTTGGGTGCTGCCACAGTGCGATTTGCATAGACATCTCTGTCAGCTGTCTTGCAAATTTCACCTGAAATCGGCATCTCACCTGACTTTGAAATCATGCGACTTCACTGGGGGGGGGGGGGAGTGAACACTGGCAATCATTCTACTGTATCATCACTGAACAGGGGTTCATATGTGTGTAGGAAAATATCGCTAATCACTGCCATGTTAGTTATATTTGAAATATCTTCACTTATATTTATAAGCTGTTTAAATACTCACCATTCCAGAACTTAATGGCAGCACGATCATGGTACATGTTACAGTCTTCCACAAGAAAAGGATTGATGGCTGCACATATTTGTTTTATTCCTCTAATGCTATACAGTTCTTGTTCTTGAAGCCTCCAATGTTATGTTAGCACAGGGCAGGGGTTATTCACATCTCGCCGGCCGAGGCCTGATCATTAAAGCGTGTCACATTTCCAGAGCAATGGGGCTTTCAAATATTTTTATTTGCCTTCTGCTCTGTGGGCGAGTCACACCGCAGATTTTTTTTCTTTCTTTCCCCGCCGAAAAAAAAAAAAAAAAACCCTGACATTAATTCGGCTTTTAACTAGTGTACTGACAAGAACCAATTTGGCAGCATTCGCATTCCATTCCAATATTTACTGTAGAGAATTAGCAATAAACTGTGAAAGAACGTGACCCTAATACAGCGGATCTACTGCAGAGAAACGTGCATTTCTAACCTGAATGGACATTATGATAAATGATGCAATTAGAACTATTTTGTAGTGTGCACCTGGGATATTGTGCAGCTGTAGCTGGGATTTTATTCATGGCACTCCAAGCGATGTCTAATTGTGTTCTGAACATGGAAAACCTTTACCCTACCGGAGAGCGTTCTTCTAGATGTCGTGCTGCAGAAAGACTGCCAAGAAGCTGAGCAGAGAAGCCACATTGGCCATGTTTGAAATAGGAAAGAACCGGCTAATACGATCAGGGAGTGTCGGAGCTTCAACAAGTTCGTTGGAAATAAAATCCGGGACTAAGTGATGCACATGTTCCTCTTTATATTTTTTTGTATGATTAAATCAAAATATTATAAATGTATTATTTTCGGGAACACATCTGTCAAATCAAATGTTCACAGCATTATGAAATTTCATTAAAAGATATTACATTTTAACAGATACAGGAGCTCATTGCTAAATATATCTGAAGGAAGAACTTGTGGGTCTCAGCCAATTATTATTATTATTATACAGGATTTATATGGCACCAACAGTTTGCTCAGCGCTTTATAATATAATATCAAACGTTTTTTTCAAAATTTCTGTAGGGCACGTGTCAAACACAAGGTCTGAGGGCCCTCACACCTCTCCTGCAGCTGTGGCACTCTTCTCCATCCCCACCCTTGTCTCTCCTCCCACCTTGTCTCGGCAGTCGGCTGCAGAGAAGAGGACAGAACTCCTCCTACAGATCCTGCACCTCTCTGTGCAGAAAAAATACCCCCTCGTCTCCGCCTCCCCTGGTCTCAGCTGGACAGGTGCAAATGTAATTTTTTTTAGATTGCATTCATTAGGTAGAAATTTCATTTATTCGTATTCATTGTGTCATTTTCAGTTTGTTTTTTGGATTTGTTCATATATTTGTTATACCAGGTGGAATCGAAACGTTTTGATAAGTCTTTATTCTATTTTTGGATGGATCTGAATTAATTGTGAATATTAGCTGATTGGTAAGGAGCGGGCAGCCACCACGTCCTTAACCACTTGCCCTCCTGAGGATTTACCCCCCTTCCTGACCAGGCCATTTGCTGCGTTACTTTAACTGACGATTGCACAGTTATGCAACGCTGCACCCAAATGAAATTTACATCCTTTTTTCCCACGAATTGAGCTTTCTTTCAGTGGTAAAAAAAAAAAGACTGACAATTTTGAGAAAAAACTATATTTTTGATTTTTGCTATTAAACATGTCCAATAAAAAAAATTAAAGAATCAAATTTCATCATACGTTTAGGCCAAAATGTATTCCGCTACATGTCCTTGCTAAAAAAAAAATCCCAATACGTGTAAATTAATTTTTACTAGTAATGGTGGTGATTAGCAAGTTATAGTGGGACTGCGGGACTGCGGCAGACATTATGACACTGAGGGGAACTGACTTGGTGTCACTGACATCCCCAGTGACACCAGTACAGTGATCAGTGCTAAATAAAGCACTGACACAGTACTAATGGCACTGGGCAGGAAGGGTTAACATGTGGGGTGATCAAAAGGTTAACTGTGTGCAGGGAGTGTTTTACTAGGGGGCCGTGTCAGTGTGTTTCATTGTAAGCACACTGCTTTGGATGGCTGTGCTGTGCACAGCCATCCAAAGCAGTGTGCCGGAGTTGACAGGGAGGAGAACTGTTAGTAAACAAAACAGTCCTCCTCCCCGTCGGAGATGCTCGGTTATCACTGGGCGTCGGTAGGTAATCACCGGCCGTTACCTGGTGATTGACAGCGAATGGGCTCACGTGCCCCCTACCCGGTGATGCAAAATCACGTATATACAGTGCATCCAGAAAGTATTCACAGCGCTTAACTTTTGCCACATTTTGTTATGTTACAGCCTTATTCCAAAATGGATTCAATTCCTTTTTTTTCCTCAACATTCTACAAACAATACCCCATAATGACAAAGTGAAATAAGTTTGTTTTGAAATCTTTGCAATTTATTAAAAATAAAAAAATAAAAAAAAACCCCATGTACATAAGTATTCCCAGCCATTGCTCAATACTTTGTTGAAGCCCCTCTAGCACCAATTACAGCCTCAAGTCATTTTGAGTATGATGCTATAAGCGTGGCACACTAATTTTTGGGCAATTTCTCCAATTCTTCTTTGCAGTATCTCTCAAGCTCCATCAGGTTGGATGGGGAGCGTTGGTGCACAGCCATTTTCAGATCTCTCCAGAGATGTTCAATCAGGTTCAAGTCTGGACTCTGGCTGGGCCACTCCAGGGCAATTAAACTCCTGGGATATTGATCTGGTCAGGTAAGTCGCAGAGGGAGTTGTTAACCAGTTTCAGCTGCTTTGGAGTTAATGAAATTAACAACAGGTGCACTAGATGGGCAACAATGAGACGACCTACAAAATAGGAATGGTTTTACAGGTGAAGGCCACTGACATTTTTTCCCTACTCATCTTTTCTGACTGTTTTTCACTAGTTTTGCATATGGCTAGGGTCAGTGTCACTACTGGTAGCAGGTGGCGATACCTGGACCCTACAGAGGTTGCACAGGCAGTCCAACTCCTCCAGGATGGCACATCAATACGTGCCATTGCCAGAAAGTTTGCTGTGACTCCCAGCACAGTCTCAAGAGCATGGAGGAGATTCCAGGAGATTCCAGAGTTACTCTAGGAGAGCTGGACAGGGCTGCAGAAAGATTTTAACCCATCAGGAGGACTGGTATTTGCTCCTTTGCGCAAGGGGGAACAGGATAAGCACTGCCAGAGCCCTACAAAATGACCTCCAGGAGGCCACTGGTGTGAATGTTTCTGACCAAACAATCAGAAACAGACTTCATGAGGGTGGCCTGAGGGCCCAACATCCTCTAGTGGACCCTGTGCTCACTGCCCGGCACCATAGAGCTCGATTGGCATTTGCCATTGAACACCAGAATTGGCAGGTTACTTTGAGCACATGTGACAGACATGACAGAGTCTGGAGAAGCCGTGGAGAACATTATGCTGCCTGTAATATCGTTCAGCATGCCCATTTTAGTGGTGGGTCAGTGATGGTCTGGGGAGGCATATCCACTGAAGGACACACAGTACTCTACAGGCTCGACAATGGCACCCTGACTGCCATTAGGTATGAGGGTAAAATCCTTGAACCCATTATCAGACCCTACGCTGGTGCAGTGGGTTCTGGGTTCCTCCTGGTGCATGACAATGTCCAGCCTCATGTGGCAAGAATATGCAGGCAGTTCCTGAAGGATGAAGGAATTGATACCATTGAATGGTCCATACGCTCGCCTGACCTAAATCCAATAGAACACCTCTGGGGATATCATGTTTTGGTCTATCCAAAGCCTCCCGGTTGCTCCTCAGACTGTCCAGGAGCTCATTGATGCCCTGACCCAGATCTTGGAGGAAATCCCCCAGGACACCATCCGTCGTCTCATTAGGAGCATGCCCGTATGTTGTCAGGCATGCATACAAGCACGTGGGGGCCATACATACTACTGAGTACCATTTTGAGCTGCTGCAATGAAATTTCAGCAAAATGGACTCGCCTGCTGCATCATTTTTTCAATTTGATTTTCAAGCTGTCTTTGAATTCAGTCATCTGTAGGTTGATAATTTTCATTTCCATCAAACGATGGGGCATCCTTACATTCCTAACACATTACCCCGTCCATGTCAGTATAAATAACCAGCATGCGATTTTTCCCCTTTGAGATCTGATGTGTTTTCAAAGTGTTCCGTTAATTTTTTTTGAGCAGTGTACAGTATGTGAAAAATGGCAGCTCTAAACTTTATGAAATATACTCATTGTCAGATAGAGCTGAACTTTCAGAAGGCCTTTGGTTAAAGCTGAAGCCACTTGCCATTCATTCTGTACTGCGCAATATCCCTCTCTTGGAATTCTATTACACATTTATATGTCCTGAAGGTAAGTACATTGGGAATTCTAATCCTAAATGCCCTTGCCTGAGTAATGGAAACCTTTAACAAGCCTGGTAGGTGATGAATCATCACCACAACATTGAATATATCAATTTAAGAAGGAGTACTCTTCATTAGTAATAGCTGGGGTTATTTATATTAATTTCAATACACATGTGATATGTTACCCAAATTCCAGAAAAATCTCTTACATAAAAGTCTTAGGCAAAATGATTCTACATAAAAGGCCCAATATACAATAGACTATTTCTCCTCATAAATATTCCTGCTCAGCTGCAGCATTGTATACAGTACCATCAGCTGCACAGGGAGTAAAGAGCAATTTAATATATGTTGACCGCACAGATAAGAAAACGCAGCGAAATTCACCTGCCTCTATATATTTGCTTGACAGCTGTAAAAGTGACACCGTGATACAGAAAATGTCAGATCTCAGCTTTAGAAGGGTTGTGAAAATCCAAAACCTGGTCCCAGAGCCACAGTTGTGTAAATGACACCAATCAGTCCAGCGGCGGCGGCGGCCTCAGCTGCACGCTCTTTTATTCCACCTGACCCTTTGTCCTTGTGTAGAAGTAACACCGAGAAAGGAAACAGAAGCAGAGAATGAATTTATTCACACTGGAGGATCAACACGCCTTGGGATCCTTTCTTGTGGAAATAAAAACAGCGATGGGTTCTATAAAATATGAATTACTTTCTTGGGATCTCACATGCCACAATATGAATAACACTTTGCAAGACAGCTCTTCTCCAAATTGTAAAATCCTACACACCTGATAAGCAGGGACAAGAGCGTACACACCTACACAATATACACACAGCAATTCGATTACTTATTTATAGTAGACTGAACAGAATACAGAGCCATTGTTAGAGAAATAGTAAAGGGATTCTATGTAAGAGCTGATTTATAATGAATTATAAAAAGCGGAACAAGGAGAAATTGCAGCAAATGTGAAGCTGAGGCTCAGAGCAATCAGACACCTTTCTTTGTTTCATTTGCTACAGGGAACCCTTTACAATTCCAGTCTGTCTGTTTTTAACAAACCAGAACTTACTGCTGTACTAAACTCAAAAATAAAAAATAATATATTGCAACTTATCAGTTTTTAAAGGATACGTTCACCATTTGACAAAATATAATAAATGCATATTTAGTTTGCCGGTAAAAAAAAATATGCGATTTTTATTTTTGGTTGCAGGAGCTTGGAAAGCATTGCAGATCACTGGTGCCATGCAGGTCTCCTGCAGACCTGTCAGTATATCTGCTTGCCTGTACGGGATGTAGCAGGGGCGGACTGACCATCTGAGTTCTCGGGCACTGCCCGAGGGCCCGGAGTTAGTAGGGGGGGCCCATGAGATACCCCTGGTACCTTTCATATGCTTTTTTGGGTATGATTTGAGTGTATCGAGGACACAGGGGCCCCATGATACCCTATTGCCCTGGGGCCCCATGAGTTGTCAGTTCGCCCCTGGGATGTACAGGCAAGCAGATACTGTATACTGGCAGGAAGAATCAATGAACTACCACAGAGCTCCATAGTGCCGTGGTAGGTCATTGAGAACTACAGGCCGACAGCCACAAAGGCTGTCTGGACTTGTAGTTCATTCATTCACAGAACTCTGTGAATATGCATTTATTATTTTTGGTTGCAGGAGCCTGGAAAGCATTGCAGATCACTGGTACCATGCAGGTCTCCTGCAGACCTGTCAGTATATCTGCCAGCCTGTACGGGATGTACCAGGGGCGGACTGACCATTTGAGTTCTCGGACACTGCCCGAGGGCCCGGAGTTAGTAGGGGGGCCCATGAGATACCCCTGGTACCTTTCATATGCTTTTTTGGGTATGATTTGAGTGTATCGAGGACACAGGGGCCCCATGATTCCCTAGTGCCCGGGGGCCCCATGAGTTGTCAGTTCGCCCCTGGGATGTACAGGCAAGCAGATACTGTATACTGGCAGGAAGACTCAATGAACTACCACAGAGCTCCATAGTGCCGTGGTAGGTCATTGAGAACTACAGGCCGACAGCCACAAAGGCTGTCTGGACTTGTAGTTCATTCATTCACAGAACTCTGTGAATATGCATTTATTATTTTTGGTTGCAGGAGCCTGGAAAGCATTGCAGATCACTGGTGCCATGCAGGTCTCCTGCAGACCTGTCAGTATATTTGCTTGCCTGTACGGGATGTACCAGGGGCGGACTGACCATTTGAGTACTCGGACACTGCCCGAGGGCCCAGAGTCAGTAGGGGGGCCCATGAGATGCCCCTGGTACCTTTCATATGCTTTTTTGGGTATGATTTGAGTTTGGGCAAGGACAAAGGGGCCCCATGATTCCCTATTGCCCGGGGGCCCCATGAGTTGTCAGTCTGCCCCTGGGATGTACAGGCAAGCAGATACTGTATACTGGCAGGAAGAATCAATGAACTACCACAGAGCTCCATAGTGCCGTCACTGAGAACTACAGGCCGACAGCCACAAAGGCTGTCTGGACTTGTAGTTCATTCATTCACAGAACTCTGTGAATGAATGACACGGCCATGTTGGCGGAGCTCTGCACGGCTTTGCTGTTTTTAAAAATTGACAGCTTGTACGGGGAACTTCTCCCCATGGTGCTGTCATAGGGAGAAGGGGGATCAGGCTGTGGCTGCAGCACTGGGAATATGTTAGATGTTTCACCCTAAAAACGGCTGGAACATGTAACATGTTCCCAAAGGTGAACTCATCCTTTAATTGTGATGGCTGCATTTGTTTTCATTTTTTCCCTTTACTTTCACCTGATTATTTTGCCAGTAACACATTTCCAGTCTTAGAATGTCTTAACTCTGGATCCAGGAGCAATGGTGACACCTTTTGGACAGCAGCATTGTCAATCTGGGGGGGGGGGGGTGTAGTGTTAGACGTACTAGCAGATAGACAAATAAGGCCCCATTCACATTAGGCAAATTGCCTATTCCAATTTGTGGGTTCCATTGTGTTTACAGTGATTGTAGAGATTCAAATTTTTTTTTTTTTTTTTAATAACAGTCATGTCATACTATACCTGCTCTGTGTAATGGTTTTGCACAGAGCAGCTCCCCTTCTCGGGTCCTCTGCAGGCAATTAAGACCCCTCAACCCCGCTGAGTACCCCCGGAGCAAACTGCTTTCTCTGTGGGACACTCATGGCTGCTAGCTCCTGAGCCGCCCCTTTGAGTCCACCCCCCTGTTCCCTCCTAACTGGCTGTGATTGACAACAGCACGAGCCAATGGCCCCTGCTGCTATGTCTCAGCCAATGAGGAGGCAAGGCTTTTGCTCTCATGCACATCACTGGACAAGGTGTATACGGGGGGAGCTGCACAAAGACGTTTTTTACCTTCATGCATGGAATGCATGAAGGTAAAAAACTTCACCCTTTAGAACCACTTTAGTGGCACCCAAAATGCAGTGCAATTCAACGTTGTTTGTTGCATGACTGAATTGCATGGCAATCGCAGCAAAATGTGCATTTAAAAATCACACTAACCCTCCACATACTGTATATGCACATCTTATTGAGTCTTTTTTGCTATATCTGCAATATGATTGGCAGAACTTTGCAATGTGCCTTTCAGTATATTGTTCTCTCATCCGCACCTGGATTGCACCATGCTGCTCTGGAAGCATTGAGTAACATTTGATTGTAAACTTGTTGGATACAGTAGCATTTTTCTTGTAAAATTTGAAAAATGTAATAAAAATGTACTGAAATTTTTTTTTTCTCTCTCTAAGGCTGCACATTATAAATTCAAGTGCCCCATTTTTTGACTGACCTCGGCCTTCACTTGATTACTTCTATTTTCGTTTATTTATTTCAGGTACTTTTATAGCGCCGTCAATTTACGCAGCGTTTTACATATATATTGTACAGTCACATCAGTCCCTAACCCTCAAGGGGCGTACAATCTAAGGTCCCTAACCCTCAAGGGGCATACAATCTAAGGTCCCTAACCCTCAAGGGGCGTACAATCTAAGGTCCCTAACCCTCAAGGGGCGTACAATCTAAGGTCCCTAACCCTCAAGGGGCGTACAATCTAAGGTCCCTAACCCTCAAGGGGCGTACAATCTAAGGTCCCTAACCCTCAAGGGGCGTACAATCTAAGGTCCCTAACCTACATTCATATACTAGGGCCAATTTAGACAGGAGCCAATTAACCTACCAGCATGTCTTTGGAGTGTTTTTTTTTTACATGTTCTTAATGTTGCCCCTTTTCTCTATTGTATGCCTGCTACTAATTGACTGATACCTCCTGTGTACCAGGATTGCTCCATGTACATGCTATATCAAGTCACTTATTACCATGTTTTAGTCCTCATGCACACTTGACGTTTTTACAGCGGCTGTTTTTGGCTTTTGACGTTTTGTTTCTACAGCTCGTAAACCCCCCAGCATGTTATCCTATGTGTTAATGCACACATAGACTGGAATCAATGTTTTTTGGCTGGAGAAAAAACCCAGGACTAGTGGATTTCTAGAGGGGTTTTTAGCTGTAAAAATGCTCCAATGCTGAAAAATGTGGCAAAATGCGGTAAAATGCCGCAAACCAGCGTTTTTGGATTTTTTTTTGACAAAAAAAAAATGGTTAAAAAAATGTTAAAAACCGCAAAAAAATCCAAATGCGGAAAAAACACCGTAAACCAGCATTTTTGGAAAGTTTTTTGACCCCCCAAATTTCTTTGGGTCAAAAAAATGCTAAAAAGCGCTAAAAAATGCAAACGCTGAAAAACATGTTAAAACGTGGTCAAATGCTGCAAACCGGTGTTTTTGGACTTTTTTTTACCAAAACGTCGGATGCAGTGGTGTAAAGCACGCCGCCGCTGGACTCTAGAGCATTGGAGACATGTTCTTTGGAGTGACGAATCACGCTCTGTCTGGCAATCTGATGGACGTGTCTGGGTTTGGCGGTTGCCAGGAGAACGGTACTTGCCTGACTGCATTGTGCCAAGTGTAAAGTTTGGTGGAGGGGGGATTATGGTGTGGGGTTGTTTTTCAGGGGTTGGGCTTGGACCCCTAGTTCCAGTGAAGAGAACTCTTAAGGCATCAGCATACCAAGACATTTTGGACAATTTCATGCTCCCAACTTTTGGAAAGAGTTTGGGGATGGCCCCTTCCTATTCCAACATGTCTGCACACCAGTGCACAAAGCAAGGTCCATAAAGACATGGATGAGAGAGTTTGGGGTGGAGAAACTTGACTGGCCTGCACAGAGTCCTGACCTCAACCTGACAAAACATCTTTGGAATGAAGTAGACTGCGGGCCTGGCCTCCTCATCCGACATCAGTGCCTGACCTCACAAATGTGCTTCTGGAAGAATGGTCAAACATTCCCATAGACACACTACCTAAACCTTGTGGACAGCCTTCCCAGAAGAGTTGAAGCTGTTATAGCTGCAAAGGGCGGGCCAACCCAATATTGACTGGCCCAGAAGGTGTGTGGAGAAGAGAAATATTTGGGAGAATCTAATCAGAGCTCTATTCACCTGGGGCTTCCCCCTGGGAGGGAGCCTGTGTGTGTGTTCCAGAGAGACAACTGCTACCAGGCCTCAGCAGGTGCCATGTACTAGGGGCCTGAAAGAAACTACCTGTAGGAGCTGGCTGGAGAAAGAAACCTTCACTGATGAGTTTTGCAGGGAAGCTGGACAGGAGCTAACACCTGAACATGGTGAATAGGACCTTTCACCCATGGCCCCAGGTACTGAAGTGTTCTTTGAGGGTGATATGCCAGAAGTTGCTGCTCAAGAACTGTGGTTGCTCCTACAGGATCTTAGATTTACTGTCTGACCGCTCTTTGTCCAGCATTATTTTCGAGGCTGCTACTCTAGTGCCTAATCTGCTGGAGCAAGATTTGTTTTTTTCAGGAAGCTGTTTTCCAGGATTTTTCGGTGTGTGCCAAGAATGTTCTGCACTCTAAACCCTCCTCCCTGCATTTTGTTCAAAACCCGCATTAAATCTTTAAAAAGTTACCTAGACTGGATTCGGAGTTTGTCAGTGTGCTACTGGAACTGGAAATAGGGCAGGCAGTCTATGAATTTAATTGTCCTTAATTTCTTCAAATTAGACTGTGGGCTTCTTCCAGGCTTTGGCTATTATATGTTTAGTAGCCAGGAAGACGTATGTAGCCAATTTCTGCTGGTATAAAAAAAAAGGCTTGGATTTCTATGATGGAGGGCCATCCACGCATCCTTTTGAACTGTTGTATGAAACAGGATTTGAAGGACCAAAACATGGTCACATTCCGGGCAAGACCACCAAATACGTCCCTGTGTTGACCACATCCCCTGAAGCCCCAGTCACTGTATTTCAGCTTTTCGAGCTGGATTCGAAGTTATGTTTTTTTTACTGACTTACAGTTGTGTTCAAAATAATAGCAGTCAGACATTACTAACCTGATCAATCACTGTTTTTGGTAGAAATGATATTTCTACATGGCAAATAATTTACTAGCAGGTGTAGTAGAGTAATAGAAATCCAACAGACCCAACAGTCATGACATGCATGCTGCTGATTCTGTGTCATTGAATCACTCATTGAAAGGGGGATGTTCAAAGTAATAGCACTGTGGAGTTCTATTAGTGAGGTCATTCATTCTTTGAAAAACAGGTGGCAATTATTGCCCTTATTTAAGGAAGGAAGGCAGCAAATGTTGTACATGCTGGTTACAGTGCATTTCTCTCTGAAATCTGAGGAAAATGGGTCGTTCCAGACATTGTTCAGAAGAACAGAGTACCTTGATTAAAAAGTTGATTGGAGAGGGGAAAACATATAAAGAAGTGCAGAAAATGATAGGCTGCTCAGCTAAAATGATCGCAAATGCTTTAAAGTGGCAACCAAAACCTGAAAGACGTGGAAGAAAGCGAAAAACTACCATTCGAATGGATAGAAGAATAGCCAAAATGGCAAGGACTCAGCCAACAATCAGCTCCAGGAAGATGAAAGAAGGTGTAAAGTTCCCTGTGAGGACTGTTACAATTAGAAGACGCCTATGTGAAGCCAAGCTATCTGCAAGAAGCCCCCGCAAAGTCCCACTGTTGGAAAAAAGACGTGCTGAAGAGGTTACAATTTGCCAAAGAGCACATTGACTGGCCTAAAGAGAAATGGCGCAACATTTTGTGGACTGATGAAAGTAAGATTGTTCTTTTTGGGTCTAGTGACCGGAGACAGTTTGTCAGACGACCCCCAAACACTGAATTCAAGCCACAGTACACTGTGAAGACAGTGAAGCATGGTGGTGCAAGCATCATGATATGGGGATATTTCTCATACTATGGTGTTGGGCCTATTTATCGCATACCAGGGATCATGGATCAGTTTGAATACATCAGAATACTTGAAGAGGTCATGCTGCCTTATTCTGAAGATGAAATGCCCTTGAAATGGGTGTTCCAACCAGACAATGACCCCAAACACACCAGTAAACGTGCAACATCTTGGTTCCAGACCAACAAGATTGACGTTATGGAATGGCCAGCCCAATCCCCGGATCTTAATCCAATAGAAAACTTGTGGGGTGACATCAAAAATGCAGTTTCTGAGGCAAAACCAAGAAATAGAGAAGAACTGTGGAATGTCGTCCAATCATCCTGGGCTGGAATACCTGATCACAGGTGCCAGAAGTTGGGTGACTCCATGCAACACAGATGTACAGCAGTTCTCAGAAACAGTGCGACTACAACCAAATATTCATTAAGTGATTCAAAGAAAAGCAAAATCTTCAAACATTTTTCAGTTTATATAGTGAATGTTTGAGTTTGTAAAGAAGAATACAAACACTGCTATTTTTTTGAACAGTCTAATATTCACTTTTCTTCATTTTTTTTTAGAGGAACAACACAAATTTGATCTATTTTTCTTCATGTTTTGATTTGGAATAGAATGTGTCGTGTTCCCAATGCATTTGTGTGTATGGAAATAAAAGCTATTAGAAGGAATTTGAGCTTTATTCCCTTTTTTCAACACACAGCTATTATTTTGAACACAACTGTGTATGCATTATCATATTTTGTAAATTGTTATTTCTCTTTGTATTAAATTAAGGCACTTTTTCACATTCCATTATTCCACCCTAATGTAACACAAGGACCCTTATTTTTATTAATACAAAGAGTGAAACCTGGTAACACCTGATGTACTATTAACTTTGTTCTGACTGCTCTCGAATGATGAAAGGAGATATCTGATTAGTTCCTATGGGATGCTGTGCAGGTTTGCCCGTTCCGTTGCCTTATTGAATACGTTCACAAATATGGGGAGCACATTTGCTTTCCTGCTCAGGCACCTTAAGCAGTGCCACAGCTGCGTCTCCCAGGCATGAAATAGCTGAATGATAGATCCTGGCAAGTGATCATAGATAACGAAGACTGGCGAGAAAACAAACTATTAATCTCAGTTTTCCTGGCTTATTTTACAGCAAGGTTCCCACCACATTCTCGAACATCTCCCAAGATCTCACTGTGCAGCTGTATATATTAAATGTAATTTTAGAATCGTACCCTTTCCTCTAGACTCTGTGGCAAATTCAGGGGGTTTAGTGCAATTTCACAGTGACTTGGTGAAAGAACGGCCTGTTAGGTAATATGGGGAGGGAGTAACATTCGTTCTCAAGCTTTCCTATAACAGATTTGACCGAACTTCTGTTCATTCATCTTCACACTGTCTTAGTTTCATTATACGTTGCAAATAGGCAGTCATTTTTCATTGGTGTGATCTTTAACTAGTCCGAAATGAAACTGGTAGGGGAGGTTCATCTCAGTGCTTTGAACATTCATTACTCTTCCAAGCAGCTCCCGCTCACCGCTGGCCTTGGTTCTATTCGTTTATTAACCCCTGGCTACTGGAAAATATAGCCTGCGTGCCACGCATCAGCTTCACTTTCATCCTCTCAATAGATAAATGAAACCTTAATTTTGTGGCTTCAAAGGGTTGGATAAATAATAACAAAGATGTAGGATTCAAAATGACTTCAAAGGAGGGCTTCAAATGGCTCGGGTTGACCCCTTAGATGCCAAAAGTGCAATAATTCACCAAAAATCCCTTGTGTATTTTATCCCTGTACATTGGGATTATGAATTCGTTTGGAAAAGGCTTTCTTTCAATCATCTACACGGTAGGTGAATGTTACATTGCACAGAGGATCAGATTTTCTTATATGGGTTTAAATGACAGACAAAAATGTACATTATGCATTTCAGGTACATTTTGTTTCCTGGTGAGGTCAGTGTATTGTCAGTTACTGTTTTATGCAGGCCATAGTTTGGGCAAGGACACAGGGACACAGGGGCCCCATGATCCCCTATTGCCTGGGGGCCCCATGAATTGTCAGTCCACCCCTGCCTGTAGGTAAAGGTTTTAAAAAAAAAAGACTTTACTTGCACTTTAATGCAGGCAATAGACGGTTCATTTATCGGCCGATTTTTCGTCCCGGAAGAATCATCGGCCGATTTTCGCACTGTTAGTGGGGCAATGGCATTGGACGATTTTCGCGGTTCCTCCTCATTTCTTTTATTGGTCATGCTTGAAAATTTGTGAAAAATAGCCGATTTTCATAATCATTGGTGGCAACAGAACGACTGATGTTTCGTTTTTTGGACGAAAAATCGGCCAATAAATGAGCCGTCTATTGCCTGCATTAAAGTGCAAGTAAAGTCTTTTTTTTTTAAATCTTTACCTACAGGCAGGGGTGGACTGACAATTCATGGGGTCCCTGGGCAATAGGGGATCATGGGGCCCCTGTGTCCTTGCCCAAACTCAAAAAAGCCTATGAAAAAGGTACCAGGGGCATCTCATGGGGCCCCCTACTGACCCTGGGCCCTCGGGCAGTGCCCAAGTTTCCAAATGGTCAGTCCGCCGCTGCATACAGGTAAGAATATAGTAAGGCTGTAGGTGCAGTGAATATCTCATAAACTTGCACAGTTTAGGAGATATTCGTATGACTTTACCTTCGCATGTGCTTTGAAGGGATGGCATACCTGTGCTGTTCCTTTCATAGCTCTATGCTGAGGCCGAAACTTCCATGCGCCAGTCAGACGGCCGGAGCATGCAAACCCAGGAGGAGGATCAGGTGAAGATGGAAGCCCTGTCAGCGGTGACATCTTGCCTCTGGAGGGCTTCATTCTAAGGTAAGTACCAGGGGCGGACTGACAACTCATGGGGCCCCGGGCAATAGGGGATCATGGGGCCCCTGTGTCCTTGTCCAAACTCAAAAAAGCCTATGAAAAAGGTACCAGGGGCATCTCATGGGGCCCCCTTCTGACCCCGGGCCCACGGGCAGTGCCCGAGTTTCCAAATGGTCAGTTTGCCCCTGGTAAGTACTTCATAATGTGCTAGTATGCAATGCATAGTAGCACATTATGCCATTGTCTTGCAGGTTTTTTGTTTCTTTTGGTTTTTAAAGGTCACATATTACTACCGCTTTAAGTAAGAGTGATAGGTTCCTTAAAGTAAAACTAAAATCTAAAAATAAAAAATGGAAGCAGGCAGCTTTTTCTTGCAGAATAGAAATTCAATGTCTCTTCTGCAATAAAAGAAACCTACCTGCCTGCTCACAGTATTCTATAGAATGTACATTGAACTTTGATAGTTGGTCAAGGAGTGAATCATCATGGCACATAGGCTGTAACTTCCTGCACATGTATGGGAAAGATGCCATCCCACATTGGCCAATCAAGATGGCCAAAGACTGACCTGTCAACAAGATAAGAGACTGTGGTTGTACTGAACTGTGTATGGGTGATGGATTTTTACACTAGTTGGTCACAGATTGGGAAGCAGCAGCAATGCGTCTGAGATTTGTGATTTGCATGTACACAGCTGAAATAATAACAGCTACTGCGGGCAAACCTTCAGCTCCTGAGATGGAAAAGAATTCACTTCTTTCAGGCCTCAGTGTCCAAGCCTGAATCCCATTTCCACCATAAGAAGTTGAGTCCACAGTGTTGTTCCAGTGGCTACAAACTAGAGTCTCTGCCTCCACCCCATATCATGCTGTAAAATTTTTCATTTGACAGCATGAAAAAGCAGGTGGATCTTTATGCGGCTTTCCAGCAGCTCCTCCTGCTCCTGTCCTAATATACTTAGATTTTGCAAGTGTTTGACACAGCTCCCCACACACGGCTATTGTCTACAGGCTTGGGAAAATCAGTTTGTAAATGGATAGAAGGCTGGCTAAAAGACCGTATTCAGAGAGTAATGGGCATCGATTCATACTCGGAATGAGTTGTCAGTGATGTACCCCAAGGTTCGGTTTTGGGACCCTTACTTTTTGTTATATCTATAAATGATATAAGGTCCGGGATTAAAAGTACCATTTCAGTCTTTGCAGATGACAAGCTATGTGTTGGAATGCCATCCTTACAGGATGTCTCCAATTTACAAGCCAACCTCAATGTATTTTTCTACTTACCTGTACAATCTTTTTTTTTAAATAACATGATCATAGATCTCTCCTTTTCCTTATGATTCACTCCTTATTGTTTGCTAGAAAACTAAAGTTTGTTAAGAGTGGGAGAGATTATATTACCACTGTACTTACAACTTTTTTTGCAGGTGTCCATCACCTCAAGGCAGCAGCATAACCCAAGGTCTAAGATTCTGATCTCGTGTACTGTAATGTACTCCTAGAAAAAGATTTTTCAGGTAAGACAAAAATCCCTTTTTACAGAGCTTCGAGACTTCAGCAAGGTCTCACTGAATTCCAGCCAGGAATAAAGAATACATATTGTGAATATTATGAAGCTCAAAGAAAAAGATTTTGAGACTTTTTTTGTGAATTGTGGAAGTGTACAATATGGTTCATTGATGTAGCACCTTCTAGTTTAGGTAGGATTTTTGCTGGAAGCCTGGGTATGAGTCAGTGAGGTCACTTCAGGTTAGGCTGGGAGGCTCAACAGGTCAGGGCTTCTAGAGCCCTCCCACCCTTCTAGAAAGATCTGGCACTTTCTAGAAGGGGGGTAGGAGGAGACAAAGCCTTACATGTTTGAGGGAACCTGTCCAATCCTCAGGCAGGAGGCTTGGCATAGTGGCTAGTACAACCCTTAAATATAAGAGAACCTGATCAGCAGGAGTTGTTAGAGTTGGGTGGAAGGAGGAGTGAAGGAAGGTGCTGTTGGTCTGGAGCCTGAGAGGGGGCCACAGAGGAGGGGGCCCTGCCTACAGGCTGAAGCTGGACAGAAGGATCTCAAATGTGCCACAGTCTACATAGGAAAGACAGCCTTTCAGCAAGGAAGGAGCCAGACCATCAAGAGGCTAGCACAACCCTTAAATATAAGAGAACCTGATGAGCAGGAGTTGTTAGAGTCGGGTGGAAGGAGGAGTGAAAGAAGGTGCTGCTGGTCTGGAGCCTGGGAGGGGGCCACAGAGGAGGGGGGCCTGCCTACAGGCTGAAGCTGGACAGAAGGATCTCAAATGTGCCACAATCAACATAGGAAAGACAGCCTTTCAGCAGGGAAGGAACCAGCCCAGCAAAAGGCCCAAAAGCAGTTGCAACCCATTAAGCTACAGCAGTAGGACAATGTGAGTACTTCTACGTCCCCTGAGCCAAAGAAGGGAGAGCGCGGTTAGGTGCAATATCCAACGTGTTCTCTCTGTGACTACTTAATTTGTACGTCTCAGAATCCCTTGCTCAGGGACACTCTCAAGACAGCCCGGTGGATGAGGAGATTTTCATCTGAGGTCTGAGGAGGTTCACTAAGGGGACCAAGTGCTCCTTGCAAAGACTGTGTGCTTATTTTTGTCCTTTTTGCCAAGAAGTTTGTCCTCCAAAGTTGTACAATTCCATTAGGAATCCCATATACCCCTAGACCATATCCAAGTCAAATCCCCTAAAAAAACAACAAAAACCAAATTCAAGGACTGTTTTACTGACTGTGGATGCAAGTGTGGAAAATGCGTGTTGCCTGGCTGTGCAGAGCTTAGGGGAGACCCATAAAGCTCAGCCCGCGAGGAGATGGCGCTACATTAACTATAAACAGAACAGTATTCAAACTGCTCCTGTAAGAAATGCGGACAATGAAAAAAAAGAAACATTGTTTGTTGAAGATTGTTTGGAAGCCATTACTAAAAGCAACCTTCTGACAGTGTACACTGCAGCCAATATACTTTCAAAAATGTTTTTAATTTTTCAGGGAGGTAAGGATGGAAAAGAAGAATTTGTTTTAAAAATACAGTTTGCATCATGTACTTTTAGTTGTTCTGGAAAAAGACTCCTGGCAATGTACTCTGAGGCCTACAAACTTTGAGAAAAAAGTTCCAGGAGGGGAAGACAATGTTCTGGAAATGTAACTCTTGGCGATGTACACTGTGGTCTGTGGAATATCGATAAAAAGGATACAAATGAGATTAAGCACCTTTTACCGGTTTCTGGTGACAACCCTAATGTGACAGAGTCAGTTCTTCCAACTTATCACCTAAGCATGACACTGCTGCAATAAAATTGCAAGAAACAAATGTATGGCCTTGTTTAAAATGCTTTTAATGATCATAGATCCTGTGTGACTGGCTGTCTGATTTAAATTTTTAAAGAAAAGTTAAAATATGTCTAAAGCCAAAACTTTTTCTTATGTTTTGGACAGAGTGCAGCGGGATTAGATCAACATGGGCAGCACAGTGGATAAATGGTTAGCACTTCCTCCTGGCAGTACTGGGGTCGTTGGTTCAAATCCCAACCACAGCACCACCTGCCTGGAGCTTTCATGTTCTCCCTGTGCCTGCGTGGGTTTTTTCCAGGTACTCCAGTTTCCTCCCACACTCCAAAGACATGCTGGTAGGTTAACCTTGTTAATCTTGTCTAAATTTGTCCCTAGTATAGGTACAAAAAGGTGCAGCGCTACGACAGCTCTAAGACACAAAGTAAATGTATCAAGTGCAACATATAAATATATATAAAACTTGCAAATATATAAAAAACAGGAAAATGAAGTCCGCGAGTAGATATGATACTAAGTGCAAGAAAATTAACCAATAATAATATTCACAATTGCACTTATTTGATATGTGCAATACTGTAATCAAACGTCCATCAAACAACTGCGTTCAGATATTGTCCTTATATTAATAAAGTGCAATATTGCAAAGTGCAGGATGTGAACGTGAGATCAATCACACACGGGAATCCACCACCTCGGACGGATGTACACTCACCAGGTATATGATAACAGGCATAAGGTATATCACATCTGGAGGTGAAGAGGCAGCCAGGGGGTTAATCATACTGCTCCATCAAAGGCATAGGTGGAATGAGGAACCCTTGTCCTAGGGAAGATAGCTCAACCACAAGAGCCAGAAATTTGTATATAGTGTAGTCATCTATTAAGTTCACAAAGCAGAGTATAAAATCCACGTGGAGTGATAAAGGTAAAAGTGACAGGTGCCAAAATGGCTGCCGCTTCGTCCTTCTGCAGTGGCGGCGTGATGTCAGCAATGTGGCTCTTGTGATCTCTCGTTCACATCCTGCACTTTGCAATATTGCACTTTTTTAATATAAGGACAATATCTGAACGCAGTTGTTTGATGGACTTTTGATTACAGTATTACACATATCAAATAAGTGCAACTATGAATATCATTATTGATTAATTTTATTGCACTTTAGTACACTTAGTATCACATCTACTCACGGACTTCATTTTCCTATTGATTTCCTGTTTTTTTTTATATATTTGCAAGTTTTATATATATTTATATGTTGCACTTGATTGTTGCACTTGATACATTTACTTCGTGTCTTTAGCACTGCACCTTTTTATACATATACTTGTGGCGATTGTTACCTATACCTTGCGTGCTAGCTGCTTTATTATTGTCACTAGCGCTCGCCTGTATACTATATGTCCCTAGTACATGTATGTATGAATGTGAGTTAGGGAATTTAGACCATGGGCGGACTGACCATTTGGAAACACGGACACTGCCCGAGGGCCCGGGGTCAGTAGGGGGCCCCATGAGATGCCCCTGGTACCTTTTTCATAGGCTTTTTTGAGTTTGGCCAAGGACACAGGGGCCCCATGATCCCCTATTGCCCGGGTGCCCCATGAGTTGTCAGTCCGCCCCTGCTTTAGACTGTATACTCCTTGAGGGTTAGGGATTGATGTGAATATATATGTAAAGCGCTGTGTAAACTGATGGTGTTATATAAGTACCTGAAATACATAAACTGTCAGGTTTTTATTGCTGTTTTAATGCATGAAGGTAAAAAAATCTTCAGCCTTTACAACCACTTTAATATGCAGGGATTTCCTGTCACTTCCTGTTTTGGTTATGAGACAGGAAGTGAAGGTAAATCTTCCCAATGGGGCACAGATGGCAAAAAAATTAACCAACAGGGGTTAGAACCCTCCCTTACTTTATCCAAAGTGAAAAAAAAATGTTTTGCCAATAGTTCTACTTTAAGCAAAACCACTACCAAATAATTTTATGATAATAGACTACTGTGCGTAAGTGACTGAAGGAGCATTCAATGAAAAAGAACTGATTTTAGTGGAAGATATTTGGAATAAACACACATCTTTTGATTTAAAGCTGAACTGTGAGAGATTTTTAAATGATCCCTTACAGTTGGGCTGTGCTTGCACTGCAAGAGTACCTGCTCATTTGGGCCTGGTTCACACTAGCCCGCATTTTGTGAGTTGTTTGGGGCTGTGGGAATCAATGTGATTCCAGCACCCGCCACCACCCACAGCTGCATTGCACTTCTCTTGCGAGACACAAGGGGGTGCCATTCATTCTGAATGGCACCCCCCGCATTTCATGCGTGATTGTGGTACGATTGCGGTTGCGGGAACCGCACGGAAATCGCATGGTCAAAAAGACCATGTGGTTTCCATGCAGATGTGTTTCAGAATAGGTGCATGCACCCTTTCCTTGTGTGCACTGCGGGCACAGCAGCCCATTCAATGAATAGGCTGCTGTGTCTGCGTAAACCAGGCCTTAGTCTAGAAGAGAGTAAAATCACTTTTCCTTATTTGCTCTTACGCTGGACTGTCCCTCAGTGTCATCATATCCTATGCAAGCAGGTAGAGGTCCCCGTGAGGGTTGCTCCCCCTACTGGAGGAATGTCTTGTGGTTGTCCCAATATAATGTGGATGGAGCTTGGTCTGAGGATCTTGCTTCTCACCAGGAATTAGAGAAAGAAGTCCTGTTCAAGGTTTTATGCTCTCCCCTTCGGGGGAGGGCTGACGTCAGTTCCCCTTCTTCACAAGAGGGAGAATAGATACAAGGACTTAACAAAAGGGTTGGAACAAGGGCCTAGACAGTGAGATTAGACTAATGTGTCCCTTGGTTCTTTCCTCCGAAATAATTGTATGGCCTATGGGAGAAACTACAATCGGGGATGGAGAGGGTAGACACTCAATTTGACCCAAGAGCCATAAACTAACTCATGTTCCTATTCAGGGGCCGACTGACAACTCATGGGGCCCCTGGGCACTAGGGGATCATGGGACCCCTGTGTCCTTGCCCAAACTCAAAAAAGCCTATGAAAAAGGTACTAGGGGCATCTCATGGGGCCCCCTACTGACCCCAGGCCCTCGGGCAGTGCCCGAGTTTCCAAATGGTCAGTCCGCCCCTGTTCCTATTAATTTTTCGCAAGCCAATATTTGGACTGTGCAGCTGAGGAATTATTCAAGCAAAGAAATATGTTTCAGTAAGAAGCCATTGTGTGATAATCTAATGGGAGAAGTGTTCAACACAGCCAACAACTGGGATGATAAGTGAGAGGTGTGCTTACTGGTGCGGATCTGGCTGTCTGGGTTCTGTAAGCTAGCGTGTGGACCCGGTGTGAGTACTCCCAGGGAAGTGGGGGTTAACTATGTTAGGGCCGGGGGATGGAACGTTTAGGCCTCAGGCCACATCTGTGCACAGGACAGTATTGGCTTGGGCTGATACATTTGTAGAGGCTGATTGTGATGTGATGAAACTGTTGACTAACTTAACATCTTATAAGGCGAGCATTCAAATTAATTTAAAGTGTTACTAAACCCTGGACCCTGCATTGACTATATCTGGTCTCCCCGGGCCCAGCATTTACTATATCTAGTCCCTCCGGACCCTGCATTGAATATATCTGGTCTCCCTGGACCCCGCATTCAGTATATCTGGTCTCCCCGGACCCTGCATTCACTATATCTGGTCTCCCAGGACCCTGCATTCACTATATCCGGTCTCCCCGGACCCTGCATTCACTATATCTGGTCTCCCTGGACCCTGCATTCACTATATCTGGTCTCCTAGGACCCTGCATTCACTATATCTGGTCTCCCCAGACCCTGCATTCACTATATCTGGTCTCCCAGGACCCTGCATTCACTATATCTGGTCTCCCAGGACCCTGCATTCACTATATCTGGTCTCCCCGGACCCTGCATTCACTATATCTGGTCTCCCCGAACCCTGCATTCACTATATCCGGTCTCCCAGGACCCTGCATTCACTATATCTGGTCTCCCCGGACCCTGCATTCACTATATCCGGTCTCCCTGGACCCTGCATTCACTATATCTGGTCTCCCCACACCCTGCATTCACTATATCTGGTCTCCCCGGACCCTGCATTCACTATACGTGGTCTCCTCAGATCCTGCATTCACTATACCCAGTCTCCCACAGTACACAGAACATGGAAATGAAATTATTTTAGTAAATATAAACTGCTAAATACCTTTTCTCATCAGCAGTTAGAGCAGTCTTACGACATCTATCAGTGTCCAGCTGAGCACTGGTTAAAGCTTGTAGGAGGAGTTTTCTTTCTGCTCTAGGAGAATGTGAAAGTCCTGACCTCTGTCTGGACAGTGCTGATTACATGCACTCTCCCAAGAAAAAAATAGCCTCTCTAGAAATACACACCAAACTGAGCATGTGCATGTGACCACGGGTTCATTCTGTATCAGGTGGTCAATTCAACAAGAGGAGAGGCAGAGAAGACAGGATCAAACAGCCTTTTTACACAATGCAGAGGATTAACCCCTTTGGTTCCACAGCTAGTATAACAAGCATGCTTTACTGCATGTACAGACTGATTGTACTGTTGTGGGTTTAATAACACTTTAAGTATCAGGGCCAATGAGAAAAAACATGTTTGTTCAATCTCTTACATAAGCCAGAGACTTAAGCTCTGAACATTTGTTGTCTTGAAATCTACATACATTTGTTTTCTTTGACTGTTATTCTTTTGCTATTTTTAAAAGCCCCCGAGTGGAATCCTCCATAAGATTTTTTTTTTTAATATTTGGAGTCGAGAAACATGTAAAATGATACTCATGTGTATTGCTGAAGGGTTTTCCAAAAGGAATGTGTTCAGTATTGTATTATGACCTGTACGTTCTGTGCATCGAAGCACTTTCTCTTTGTCAGTAGGGCCTCTGAGACTAATTTCAATGGCTTAATTTCTGAATATTTATGAAGTTGCAAAACATGAACACATACCACTAGAAGAAGTAATAACATGCACTGCCCTTCTTTTCTGGAAACACACAGTATGAGCTAACAATATGTTACTGTATTTAAATGTTTTTGGATCTTGCCAGCCCAGGTGAAGTTCATTCGTCTATGACATTTACAGATGCTTTTGATGAGTTTTTGGATCAATTCCTACTGAATAATTCCCTTTGATATTTAAGTTTTATGGTGCCAAGCAATGATGTCCCTTATCCTGTGTCCTATTATCAGATTATATGATGAAGGACTGTGTGATATTACTAGATTACATGTGCAGCTAGTTCCGCGCCGAATCGAAATTCAGACGCAAGTTTTGTTATTCAGAGATTCGGATATATCCCAATTTCCGAATTACAAAAGTAACTAATTTAAATGAATCCAAAATGACAAAACAAAATGTCATCTGAAATAACTAATTATCCAAATTCGAAAATAAATCAGAAATGTAAACATATTGCTGTCGATGATTTCCTTCATGTGTATTGGTGTTAGAATATAGCTATCTTCTGAAATTTTGAAAATAATAGAATAGAATGAAATAGAATAGAGTTGAACAGAAAAGAATATAAATTAAAGGAATAAGATAGAAAAGAATAGAAGACAATAGAAGAGAAGAGAACAGATCTCCTAGATTGTAAGCTCCGAGGAGCAGGGTCCTCCTTTCCCTCTTGTATTGAACTGTATTGTTGCTGTATTGTCTCCCGTTATATTGTAAAGCGCTGAGCAAACTGTTGGCGCTATATAAATCCTGTATAATAATAATAATGAAATAATAGAAAAAATAGGATAGAATAAAATATAAATAACATACATCTTCCAAAATTCAAATTTCAAAATCTGAATTTCCAATAGAATAGAATAAAGTAGAAAGAATATCACCATCTTTCAAAATTAAAATTTCGACATTCGAATAGAATAGAATAAAAAAAGAATATAACTGTCTTCCAAAACTTGAGTTTCAAAAAGAATAGAATAGAATAAAACAGGATAGAATAGAAAAGAATACAGTAAAACAGAAAAGAAAAGAATACAAAAGAACAGAAAATATAAAATAAAAGGATAGAAGAAAATGGAAAGGAATTGAATAGAATAGAACAAAGTGAATTGAATAAAAAAGAAAGACTATAGCCATCTTCCAAAATTCGAATTTCAAATAGAATAGAATAAAATAGAAAGAATATAGCCATCTTCCAAAATTCGAATTTCAAATAGAATAGAATAAAATAGAAAGAATATAGCCATCTTCCGAAATTTGAATTCAGACTGATTTAGCATTTCTGATTAAAATTAGATTCAAATACTTTGAATCCATTGGAAAAATTTGAATATGGATGAAAATGAACAAACAACACTAAACAAAACAAATTTTGTTATGAATGCAATAAAATGAAAGTAGTAACTTCACAAATCAATCCAAAACAAAACAATTTTTTACATTTTTCTTTTCACAGAAATACACTCACCGGCCACTTTATTAGGTGCACCTTGCTAGTACCGGGTTGGACCCCCTTTTGCCTTCAGGACTGCCTTATTTCTTCATGGCATAGATTCAACAAGGTGTTCAAAAGATTCCTCAGAGATTTTGGTCCATATTGACATGAATTACTGTTGCCTTTCTATCATCTTGAACCAGTCTGCCCATTCTCCTCTGACCTCTGACATCAACAAGGCACTTTCGTCCACACAACTGCCACTCACTGGATATTTTCTCTTTTTCGGACCATTCTCTGTAAACAATAGAGATGGTTGTGCGTGAAAATCCCAGTAGATCAGGAGTTTTTTAAATACTCAGACCAACCCATCTGGCACCAAAAACCATGCCACATTCAAAGTCAGTTAAATCCCCTTTCTTCCCCATTCTGATACTCGGTTTGAATTCAGCAAGTCGTCTTCACCAGGTCTAGATGCCTAAATGCATTGAATTGCTGCCATGTTATTGGCTAATTAGCAATATGTGTTACCAAGAAATTGAACAGGTGTACCTAATAAAGCAGCCGGTGAGTGTATATTGACTGAGAAGGTTCTATATGGAAAGAACTGAGCCAAAAAATATGGATGAATGAAAGGTATGCCTCTTCCACTCATAGAGTGCTTTTCATTGATGGAGGCTATGACACAGCTTCTATGAATGGAGCAGGGGTTGGAAAAGGGAGGCATGGTCCTTACTCTTGACAAGTTCTTATGATGGGTCCAATGGCAGTATTTAGCCCTGCAGCTGCAGAGGATTGCCATTTTTGGGGTATGGGGGGGGCAGAGTGTGGAAGATTTCAACTAAGACAGCAGTCACTAATGCAACAGACACTTTCAATGAATTTAGGTACTGTCCCTTGTGCTGATTTTTTAAAACTTAGACTTGTGCATGTGCATTGACCCCATGCCTATGATTTTTACGATCACGCTCTGAAGGGTCATTTCGCTACATCGGAAAACCGCATTTTCTTCTTGAGATATAAAGTGTTCTAGCCAAAGTGTTCTGTAAACAGTTGCAGTATACAACTTTTCAATTAATGTGTTATGTCCTTTAGTGAAAGCCGAGTAAACAAGGCCGCAGTGCTCTTTGACTTAGACATCTGTAAGTAATAGCCACTGAAGAACAATACACTGAAGTCTTGCAAAGTGGTTTTAGCTTCCTTCACACGATGTATCATTTTATTCCCAGTGCTGCTACAAAAGCCAATTGCAGTTCACTTCTTCGGAGCAGCTATGATATCCACCAAGAAACATATTACATTATGATAGGAAAAAGCACTTTACAGCAGCCAGAAAAGATCAGGGCTTCAGGAAATGGCTTTTCTTCTTCTCATTATCACGAAAATGTTATGTTATGTAACCGGGGAGAGATAGATAGATAGATAGATAGATAGATAGATAGATAGATAGATATGTAGATAGATAGATAGATAGATAGATAGATAGATAGATAGATAGATAGATAGATACAGAGAGAAAGACTGAGAGATATATAGATAGATAGATAGATAGATAGATAGATAGATAGATAGATAGATAGATACAGAGAGAAAGATTGAGAGATAGATAGATAGATAGATAGATAGATAGATAGATAGATAGATAGATAGATATGTAGATAGATAGATAGATATATAGATAGATAGATAGATAGATAGATAGATAGATAGATAGATAGATAGATAGATAGATACAGAGAGAAAGACTGAGAGATATATAGATAGATAGATGGATAGATAGATAGATAGATAGATAGATAGATAGATAGATAGATAGATAGATAGAGTGATAGATAGATATGTAGGTAGATAGATAGATAGATAGATAGATAGATAGATAGATAGATATGTAGATAGATAGATAGATAGATAGATAGATAGATAGATAGATAGATAGATAGATAGATAGATAGATATGTAGATAGATAGATAGATAGATAGATAGATAGATAGATAGATAGATAGATAGATAGATAGATAGATAGATATGTAGATAGATAGATAGATAGATAGATAGATAGATAGATAGATAGATAGAATTTATATGTTCTAATTTTTCATAAATGTCTTTGAAAATATAACACCATTTTTTCGTCACAATAATTAAAAAAACAAACAATATAAATAATATTCTATTCTTTCTTGGTGTACATTAGCAAGATAATTGATAGAAAACATTTATAACAAGTATATTTTATATCAAATGTGTGCAGCTAACAGGAGGTATTTTAACATTATTATTATTATAAAAAAAAAAAGGTTTCAATAAAGAATAAAGGATACGTTCACCTTTTTACAAAAAATAATAAATGTACATTTTTTTTGCAGGTAAAAAATGTGCATTTATTATTTTTTGTTTCTGGAGCCTCTAAAGCAGGGGTCTCCAAACTTTCTAAACACAGGGCCAGTTTACTGTCCTTCAAACTTTAGAAGGGCAGGACTGTGGCTGCGGGAGTAGAAAATGTCTTGGTGTCAGTGGGAGTAAACAGTGTCCTCTTTTCAGTATTAGGGGAGGAATATTATTATTATTATTATTATAATACAGGATTTATATAGCGCCAACAGTTTGCTCAGCGCTTTACAATATAACGGGAGACAATACAGCAACAATACAGTTCAATACAAGAGGGTTAGGAGGGCCCTGCTCCTTGGAGGAATAATGCTCCATTGTTGGTGTCAGTGAGAGGAATAATGCCCTATTGTTGGTGTCAAGGGCAGGAACTATATTACATTGTTGCTGACAGTGGGGCGAAAAGTGGCCCAAGGGTTGGAAAAAAGCAAGCAAAGGACCGCATCTGGCTCATAGGCCTCAGTTTGGAGACCACTGCTCTAAAGCATTGCACCAACAATCAGCAGATCGCTGGTGCCATGCAGGTCTCCTGCAGACCCTTCAGTATATCTGCTTGCTCATATGGGATGTACGGGCAAGCAGATACACTGACAGGAATAATCAAAGAATTAGCATTGTGCACCACAGCTCTGTGGTAGTCCATTGGGAACTACAAGCCGACAGTAGTTCATTCATTCACAGAACACCATGAATGAATGATTCAGCCAGGTGGGCGGAGCCCCGCAGGCCATTTTTTTTTAAAATTGTGATAGCTAGCGAGGAGAAGAAGAGCCCCCGCTAGCTGTCACAAGCTTCTCATTCCAACCAGCACTGATACACAAAGGGAAGGTCCTCCAAGGACACCTTCTCACTAATTGCTTCACCGCCACCACACAGAGACTCAATTCAGCTTACTGAACCGATATGACTCTAAAGTTATAAAGAGTCATATCTCCCATGTGTTTATTCCTCCTTCCATCCAGAAACCAGATCTTCATAGGATCTATTCATCTACTTCAACAAGAAAGCCACAGTGAACTGCTTTCCAACCAGTATCAACAGGTGAGTACCCAAAAAGAGGAATTACAAGCTCCACATTAGGGAGTCAGTGCCATCGCTAACAAACTCATGCAGACTCCACCTCCGCAACATCTCCAAACTCCGCACGGTCCTAACTCCAGAAACTACTAAGCAGCTCATCCACTCCCTCATCATATCACGACTCGATTACTGCAACTCCCTCCTCACTGGCCTGCCTCGCCACAGGCTATCCCCGCTTCATTCGATCCTGAATACGACGGCCAGACTCATCCACCTTACCAACCGCTCCATTTCCGCCACCCCCTTCTGCCAATCCCTCCACTGGCTTCCGATTGCCCAATGGATCAAATTCAAAATCCTAACGCTGATGTACAAAGCTGTCCACCATACTGCCCCGAACTACATCACTGACCTAATATCCAAGTACCATCCAACACGCACTCTCCGCTCCTCACAAGACCTCCTTCTCTCTAGTTCCCTGGTCTCCTCCTCCCATTCCCGCCTCCAGGACTTCTCCAGGGCTTCCCCCATCCTCTGGAACTCCCTACCCCAATCCATCAGACTATCACCTACCCTACTCTCCTATAGGCGCAACCTGAAAACCCATCTCTTTAGGGAAGCCTACCCCGCCCCCTGCTAATTGTCGATCTCCTCCACTCTTCCTACCACTCCATCCCCCACAGCTTTTCCTCCCGTACCACTATCCACTCCCTCCTAGATTGTAATCTCCAAGGAGCAGGGCCCTCGAACCCCTCGTGTATCGCATTGTATTGTTATTGTACTGTCTCATGTATTGTCTCCATTTGTAATGTACAGCACTGAGCGAACTGTTGGCGCTATATAAATACTGTACAAGAATAATAATAATAATCTATCAGTGCCAGCCAGTGCCGCTTATTAGTGTTTGTCAGTGCCACCTATCAGTGCCCATCAGTGCAGTCTAACGGTTCCAATCAGTGCTGCCTATCAGTGCCAGTCAGTGTCGCCTATCAGTGCCGCCTATCAATGCCCACCAGTGATGCCTGTCAATGCCCATCAGTGCCGCCTATCAATGCCCACCAGTGATGCCTGTCAATGCCCATCAGTGCCTTATTATCAGTGCCGTCTATCAGTGCCCATCAGTGCCACCTATCAGTGCCCATCACTGCAGCCTCATTAGTACACATCACTGAAAGGGAAAAATTACTTATTTACAAAATTTTATAACAGAAACTAAGAAAAAACACTATTTTTTCAACATTTTTAGTCTTTTTTAGTTTGTTTAGCAAAAAATAAAAAACCAGAGGTGATTAAATACCACCAAAAGAAGTCTCTATCTGTCTCAAAAAATTATAAAAATTTTGTTTGGGTACAGTGTTGCATTACCGCGCAGTCGTCATTCAAAGTGCGACAGCGCTGAAAGCTGAAAATTGGCCTGGGCAGGAAGGGGGTAAAGTGCCCGGTAGGAAAGTGGTTAAAGGAATTTTTTTTTTTTACTTTAAGCAATGAAAAATGACTGTCCATTTAAAAATGGTACTTTTTGAAAAGTTCGAGTCCCATAGACTTCGCAGTCAAGTTCGAAGTTCTCAGTCAACCACTCATTAGGTTCAAATATTCAACCGTGAACCGAATGCGGGGGTGTTCAGCCCATCACTATTAAAAAAAGGCTAAAATGCACTCACAAGGAAAATTTTAAAAATCAGCACTGTATAAAACCATCAAACTGCAGAAGGAATCGTGAAATCACCTCACTTCCAGTAAAACGTAATGACCTCACAGGCTCTTCCCTACGCGTTTCATCATAACTGATGTCATCTGGGGCACTTTTTTCATATTTACTTATTCTGCTTGTCATACACTATTCAATAATTTTCTGTCACATACTATATTGGATTGTGGCGTCGAACATTGTCTATTATTTACTTATTGCTGTGAAAAATATCTCATGGCGTGCTCGCAGTTCTTGTAATCAATGCTTATGATTTGTTATTTTTTCCCCACTAGCACGCTGTAGTGGCATGTACATAAAGGGACGGAAAAGGGATACACACAGGGGCGAACTGACCATTTGGAAACTCAGGCACTGCCCCAGGGCCCGGGGTCAGTAGGGGGCCCCATGAGATGCCCAGGTACCGTTTTCATAGGCTTTTTTGAGTTTGGGCAATGACACAGGGGCCCCATGATCCCCTATTGCCCGGGGGACCCATGAGTTGTCAGTCCGCCCCTGGATACACAAGAGAAGATTTTTCAGCGTTCCTTATTCAGCAGCTCAGAAGGGCCACATCTGAGGCCCCAATTACACCTGAGCATAGCATCAACATGCGGAGAAATATGCATTTCTTCATGCGTTTCTGAAAGGCAGTAAAAAAATGCAACAAAATGCATGGCGTACATTTGGATGTCTTCCATTCTTAATTGCACCTCAAATGTTTGGGCATTTTGTCACATCACAAAATGCACAAAAACATGCAAAATGCACCAAAGCCAGCTCCAAAAAAGATACAGGGTTACTTTGGTGTGTCTCTGAGCATGTGGCAGGCCATTCAAGTGAATAGACTGTCCTACACGTCATACCAAAATCATGAAACTACGTGATGCTCCCACATCACTCATGAGTAAATGCAATCTTACAAAGCAGAGGTAGATTTGTGTGTGATCTGAAGCCAGGCTCTATCATCAGAATCGGCATGCGGAGAGCCAAGCAGGAGCCCAGTAGCGCGCAGTTTCTCCAGAAGACCCAACTACTGCAGGGAGCCTCTCCACCAGGGGCGGACTGACCATTTAGGCTCTCGTGCACTGCCTGAGGGCCTGGGGTCAGTATGGGGCCCCATGAGATGTCCCTGGTACCTTTCATAGGCTTTTTTGGGTGTAGTTTGAGTGTGGGCGAGTGAATAGACTGCCCTACACGTCGTACCCAAATCATGAAACTACGTGATGCTCCCACGTCACTCATGAGTAAATGCAATCTTACAAGGCAGAGGTAGAGTTGTGTGTGATCTGCAGCCAGGCTCTACTATCAGAATCGGCATGCGGAGAGCCAGGCAGGAGCCTAGTAGTGCACAGCTTCTCCTGAAGACCCAACTACTGCAGGGAGCCTCTCCACCAGGGCGGACTAACCATTTAGGCTCTTGTGCACTGCCTGAGGGCCTGGGGTCAGTAGGGGGCCCCATGAGATGCCCCAGGTACCTTTCAGGCTTTTTTGGGTGTAGTTTGAGTGTGGGCGAGGACACAGGGGCCCCATGATTTCCTATTGCCCTGGGGTCCCATGAGTTGTCAGTCCGCTCCTGCTCTCCACATTGCTACCAGACTACTCCAGGATACAGGCACAGGGCTATTTCCAGGGTCATGTTGCGTCAAGGAGATGTGGATGGGGAGAGGGATGAAGGTACAGTCAGTGATGTATTTAGGTTTTGTGCTGCCCTAGGCAACACAAAAATCGGCACCCCCCACAGAAAGAGCCTGACATTAACCAACAACACCCCTGTCTCCCACCCGAGAGAGCCTTCCACTACAACTGCCCCCATACTCCAGCCACCATCCCCCATGGCAAGAGAGAGAGACACTCACCTTAACAGCTCAAGACATCCCTGGGATCAATGTCGGGCTGTGCATACACTGTCATGAAACTCGCAGCCTCTCTCAGAACCCACCTGGTCCCCATGCCACGTGTATCCCTTCTTCCGAGGGGCAGTGCTGCCCCCCCCCTGAAAAATGCTGCCCTAGGCAAATGCCTTGTTTGCCTTGTGGTAAATACACCCCTGGATACCGTGAAGGGGATACATTTTGCTGGTGGACATCTGAGAAGCAAATTCCCAGCTCCAGTGTGCTGTTGAGCCATAAACAGGTGCACTGGGACATTAGCAGACACAATGGAAACTGAATTTCTAGTAGACATAAAAATGGTGTGAAAAATGCACTTTTTTTCAGCAATTCCTTGCAAACTCATCTGAATAATTCTGAATTTGCATAAATAATTAAAGATGTGTAGTACTAGTGTTATCTAGTTGAATTTTTATATATTTCTTATGCCGGCCATACATGGGTCAAAATTCAAATGATTTTTAGTCCGAAAATCGGACCAAATAATCGGCCGATTTTTGCTCTGTTAGTGGGTCAATGGCACTGGCCAATTTTCATGGTTCCTCCCCTTTTTGGTGATTGGGCATGGAAAATTTGTGAAAAATGACCGATTTTTGGCTCAATGATGGTCGTTTTTCCAAAAAGAATATGCGCATGAGCCGTGAACTGCTAGGAACAGAAGTTTCGCCTGTTATATGGGGTGAGCTGGTCGGCCAATGTTCATTGATGGCACCGTCGGATTTCGGAATTCAACCTTGTATGGCCTGCATTACTTCCCCACCATCACATTTTCTTTTCTTCATGCCTCTCCCCTTCTGTACCACCACTTTACATTCTATGTCATAATCTTTATACCAAAGAGACAATTCAAAGTAAGGCACACTGAAAGGCAATGCTGGTGTGTTATACCTTAGGCAGAAATTGATCATTATTTATATTACTAAAATCTGAACTGGAACAGCAGTCTTTAAGGTGTTACTAAACCCACAACAGTACAATCAGTCTGTAGATGCAGTAAAGCGTGCTTGTTATACTCACTGTGGAACCTAAGGGGTTAATACTCTGCATTGTGTAAAAAGGCTGTTTGATCCTGTCTTCTCTGATCCTCCCCTTCTTCTACTGTCCCCAATCCATCTGCTGATAGAACACAGTCTTGGGGGCACTCTGCACATGCTCAGTTTGGTGTGTATTGCGAGAGAGTTTTTTTTTTCTTAGAAGAGTGCATGTGATCAGAACAGGGCCAATCAGCACTGTCCAGACAGAGGGTCGGGAGTTATGTAGCCTCAAAGGACAGTCAGAGCAGAATGAAAACTCTTCTTACAAGCTTTTACCAGTGCTCTGCTGGACACTGATATAAATCACAAGATCCCCCTTTTTCCACTGTTCTCAATCCATCTGCTCATAGTACAGAGTTCTAGCAGTCACTCTGCACATGTTCAGTTTGGTGTGTATTGCTAGAGAGGTATTTTTTTTGGGAGAGTGCATGTGATCAGCACAGGGCCAATCAGCACTGTCCAGACAAAGGATCAGGAGTTATGTAGCCTCATAAGACAGTCAGAGCAGAATGAAAACTCTTCTTACAAGCTTTAACAAGTGCTTTGCTGCACACTGATAGAAGTCACAAGACTTCTATATACTGCTGATGAGAAACGGTATTTAGCAGTTTATATTTACTAAAATAATTGCATTTCCATGTTCTGTGTACTGCAGGGGACCAGCTATAGTGAATGCAGGGTCCTGGGAGACCTGATATAGTGAATGCAGGGTCCTGGGAGACCAGATATAGTGAATGCAGGGTCCGGGGAGACCAGATATAGTGAATGCAGGGCCTGGGGAGACCAGATATAGTGAATGCAGGGCCTGGGGAGACCAGATATAGTGAATGCAGGGTCCTGGGAGACCAGATGTAGTGAATGCAGGGTCCGAGGAGACCAGATATAGTGAGTGCAGGGTCCGGGGAGACAGACCAGATATAGTGAATGCATGGCTCGGGGAGACCAGATATAGTGAATGCAGGGTCCGGGGAGACCAGATATAGTGAATGCATGGCTCGGGGAGACCAGATATAGTGAATGCAGGGTCCGGGGAGACCAGATATAGTGAATGCAGGGTCCTGGGAGACCGGATGTAGTGAATGCAGGGTCCTGGGGAGACCAGATATAGTGAATGCAGGGTCCGGGGAGACCAGATATAGTGAATGCAGGGTCCGGGGAGACCAGATAGAGAGAATGCAGAGTCCTGGGTTTAGTATCACTTTAATCCCTTATAAAACATATATGTTTCTTTATTTGAATTACTTGCTATCTTGACTTCAGGATTTTTTGTAAAATGTTATTTAAATTAATATTGAAATACTGTTTTTTTAAAAAAAAACAATAAGATGAGTATGTGAATAGATTATATGTTGTCAACATCTAAAATAGGTGATATAACAAATAGTATATCTCCTCACTTTACTGGTCACTGAAAGGACCAACATTTCTACTGTAGATCTTTTAGTATCCTTATATAAATACCCTATAAACATGGGAAATTACAAAATGGTATGATCCCAGCAAAATTAAATGAAATTAAAAGGAAATTAATTACATAGTAGCTAATTTTCAATACTGGGTTACAAAGATGCTGCTTGCTTTTCCCAAATAAAGGATTCTCTTTTGTGGAGATATATTTTATTTCACTGTAGTATTTAATTCTTTGGGGACTTTGGCAGTGCAAGCATGCTCCTCAGCTCAGGCAAAGCTGCTTTTTGTTTGTGGCTTGTGAATGCACACATTTGTGATAAAGTTGTATTCACCAAAGTACCACATATTTAAAGGATGGTTTAAAAGGTTATTCAACAGTGTATACAGATATACATTTTTTCTCTGCTCTGTTGAATAAAACATAAGCAATTGCATTAATGCAATATTTGTACTTCCTTGAAAAAAAATCACAGACAGCAGCAAATGGAGGGAGGAAATGTTTTAATAGTTAGTTTGAAGCACTCTGAAGTTATAAAGAGTCATATCTCACTTGTGTTAATTACTTCTTCCATCCAGAAACCAGACCTTCATAGTCTGTATGCACTCCAGCAAGAAAGCCACAATGTACATTTGCTTTCCATTCAGAATCAACAGGTGAGCACCCAAAAAGAAGAATTGCAAGCTCCATATAGTGTGAAATTAAATCATTTTAGTAAAGGCTAAAATGTACTCATAAGGAAAATAAAACAATCAGTGCTGTAGGAATCGTGAAGTCACCTCACTTCCTGTAAAATGTAATGACTTCACAAGCTTCTCCCTACGCGTTTCGTCATAACTGACGTCATCTGGGGCACTTTTTTCCATATTGACTTTTTCTGCTTGTCATACACTATTCAATGATTTTCTGTCACATACTATATTGGACTGGATTGAATAAAACATTAACAGGGGCATTAACGCAATTTGTGCACTTCTTTAACAAAAAAAAAACCTAGACAGCAGAAAATGGAGGGTGGGGGGGGGGGGGAATTATATGCCCAGGAGGAAGAGGGAAGGGCAGGTAGCAGCAGCAAAACGTTAAGCATTGAATTCTAAGGATATAGGCTGTTCTCCATTCTCCAAATATCCTTTTTTTGGGTCACACATAACGAAGACCCAATGTGGAGAGGATTTGGGGCAGCTGGGTTTTTTTATACTATCAGTGGTGAATAGTGCAGGAGGTGGTGACGTTTCTCCCTTTAATTCTCCCAAGTGCAGATCAGCCATTTGCATGAAAGTGGTGCTAATATACCACCCTTTACCTTCTCCTCAAGGATGCATATCAGCCATTTTCTTTACGTTTAATGCTTCCTTTTCCTTCCTCTCGTCCTCCTCTAGGCTACATGTCACCTATTTCTATGGTGGTTAATAATCACTTCAAGTCCGGACACTTTCACCCCCTTCCAATTCAGGCCAATTTTCTGCTTTCAGCGCTGTCACGCTTTGAATGACAATTGCGCGGTCATGCAACACCATACCCATATGACATGTTTATCATTTTTTCACACAAACAGAGCTTTCTTTTGGTAGTATTTGATCACCACTGGATTTTTTATTTTTTGCTATATAAATTAAAGGTGATCAGGGCGCTGGTATGGTGTATGGCGGTGATCATGGCGCTGGTATGGTGTATGAAAGTGATCAGGGCGCTGGTATGGCGGTGATCATGGCGCTGGTATGGGGTATGGTGGTGATCGGGACATTGTTATGGTGTATGGCAGTGTTTTTGTGAGCACCGGGATCAGGTGACAGGTGCTGTCTGCATTATTTATTGTGATTACACTGGGGCAGTGATCAGGGACACTGGGGTGCCTGGCACTGCAATCTGTGAGTGTACATGCAGCCTGACAGGCAGTGTACACTCACAGGCTGCATCATTGCTTCTCTCTTCTTCTCTGACCACCCGGACAGAGCGGTAATGTGATCCACTGTGTCCAGGTGACACATGGATCCCCGGGCTCCCAGGTGCTCAGTCTGTGAGCCATGCAGGAGCCTCCAACACAAGCTGATGTACAGGTATGTTAGCCTGCACCGGCGCTGCTTCCTGTCCGCTGTCTTTAGGCTATGGGTGGATGGGAAGCAGTTAATATTCCCAATATTGAACTGAAAAGTTCTTTAAAGGCTTCAACAAAGATGCTTGAGTCTTGCACAAAGCTTCACAAAAACTTTCCAAAACTTGGCTGAAAGTTTGGCAAAACCTTTCTGTATGCACTGCTCTGATACAAATTAAAGCCCATGTGAACAAGACATTTACACGGTTAAATGTTTTAATTGTGATGCATTCTACTGTATATACTGTACACACTGCTGTCTAGTGTTTATTAATAACATTACTTTAAAAATATCCACTTTAAAATTTGCTGAAATTGAATTCAAGGCAGGCCGGTTCTACACGGAAGATATACATGGGCATACATTTGCACTAGTCAGGAGAGATTCTGCGAGTAATATCATGGTAATGTATCAGGATGAGTGCCAGAATCAAACCTAACCTGTAGTATACGGGCCTTTCATTATAGACTAATGTGCATTTATTTATATGAGATGCTATAACTCTTCCTCTGTATCCTCACTCCCTTGCCCATTACTTTTTACATATATGTTTGCTCTATATTACATAATGGTTAATACATGCCTCTCTATCTTCTCCTCTTTGTATACAATGAGAGACTTTTACTGTGTGAATATTGTATTTTCTGTATGTTAGGAAAACTTCAGCAAAAACTTTGTGGGAAAAAAAATAGCAGTTAAAAAACTACAATGCAGTTAATGACTGTTGCATGTCATGCTTCCTGTAGTCTTGCATTCTAAAAGAGAATCACCACCATGATTATTACTATTTGATATTGTGGCTATGAATTGTGACTGTCACCTTTCTCTCTAATAGGGCCAGCAAGAAAGAGAAGACCCAAGACTGTAAGACAAAGGTCACCCTTAGGCAAAAAATGGGTGAATTATAATATATAATAATATTAACCCCTTGGTGCTGCTTTTTTCAGTATCAAGGTAATAGTATAAAGATAGATACAGATATATATCATTATACAAAATATAAAAAAATGCAGCGCTAATTACAAAAACAAAAATTCCAATGAAACATAAAAAGTTCCAATTTCTAAAAGTCCCAAAAATATTCCCACGATCCACCATCACCAGGACACCCGAATGGTTCAGCCTCTTACCAGAAATTCTGACGGAATTACACCGCTCAATATAGGTAACTCCAATGGGAGATGAACATATGAATCATGGAATCAGCAGTCCTCATCCAGGTTGATATCAATCTTCCCCTTTAAGGATCTGAAATTGGTCCTAAAAGAATACTCTCGTCCAATATTTAAGCAAAGGATAAAAGAAAAAAGCCACTCATAGTGTAGTATTTGAGTAATAAATTCACCCTGTCTAATTTCACATTACTCGTACATTGTTATGGATGGTTACCAGCGTTTGTATTAAGTTTCCAACCAAGAAAATGGCCGCTGTCCCTCCAAGAAATGTGATGACGTCACGCGCCGAAGCTTCACCCGGTGCTTTTCATCATCCAATTGATGTCGCCAAGATTGATATCAACCTGGATGAGGACTGCTAATTCCATGATTCATATGTTCATCTCCCATTGAAGTTGCCTATATTGAGTGGTGTAACTCGATCAGAATTTCTGGTAAGAGGCTGAACCGTTCGGGTGTCCTGGTGACAGTGGATCATGGGAATATATCTGGGACTTTTATAAATTGGAACTTTTTATGTTTTATTGGAATTTCTGTTTTTTGTGATTAGCGCTGCAATTTTATATTTTGTATTATGTTTATTGCCTATTGTGCGAGCTGCTTTTCTATGTTATTATTATTATTATATAGTATTTATATAGCGCCAAAGGGTTTGCTCAGTGCTGTACAGTAGCAAGGGGGACAGAATATGAGACAAGACAGAAACAATACAATACACGAAGGGTTCGAGGGCCCTGCTCTTTCGAGCTTACAATCTATTATTTGTTTAGTTTAGTTACCTAAGCGCAGGTTTTTTGTTTTTAGATCTATATCACTATACTATTACTGTGATGCTGTTTCTTTTCAGTTTATTGTAAATGGATCAATCTTTTGTAAATTAAAGTATTTTATGTATGGCCTAGTCCTGAAGAAATAGTGGCACTGTGAAAAGCATTGACAAAGACGGGCATTACTCTACATGAGTAGTCAATGATTGGAATTTATGTACGTTTCTCACAAATAGGGTGCAAAAAATTATGTATATGTTACCTCTGTTGTAAAAGAGATTTTAATGATTTATATATAAAATTAAAATTCAGGATTTTTATGTATTTGGGTAATGTTTATGCTATGGAAATCTCTAAATAGCCTGCTGGAAACCCTATTTTGTTTAAACAGAAACAAAATATAGCAAACAATGATCCTTCCCTTAGTGGTTGGAGTCAGTCCATTCCCCTCACAGAAAGAGATGGTAATGAGACAAATGACCAGCTCAGATGCAGTCTGGGAAGAAGTCGTGATGACGAAACTAGTCAGAAGTGATATCAGACACTGGAAATGATGCAATCGCGTACTCTGGAAGTGCCACGTTGGCTACTTTGGAAGTGATTACATTTTTTACATTTAACCACTTCCTGTCCGGACACTTTCACCCCCTTCCTGTCCAGGGCAATTTTCAGCTTTCAGCGCTATCACACTTTGAATGACAATTGTGCGGTCATGCAATACTGTACCCATATGAATTTTTTACCATTTTTTTGAGACAGATAAAGCTTTATTTTGGTGGTATTTATTCACCGCTGGGATTTTTTTTTTTTTTTTATGTAAATGAAAATGTCCAAAAAGTTTGAAAAAAAGTGTTTTTTTTATAAAATTTTGCAAATATATAATATTTAATCATAACTCTTGGCCAAAATATATTCCGTTATTTTTTTAGTAAAAAAAAAAAATCCAAAGTAGTTTATAACCAAAAATTATAATTTTTAAACATTTTTTTTTTAATTTTTATTTAATTTTTTTATATTATTATTTTTTATTTACTTTTTTTTTTTTTTACATACTGTCACCCTAGCAGTACAGTGTCACCATGGTGACACTGTACTACTTGTGGGGGGTGATGAAGATTTTTTTTTTTCTTTTTTACACTGATTGCTTTTACACCCATATAGGATGTAAAATCAATCATTTCTCTTTCTCTCTGTTTGCATTCTTGCAGTCATTGAGAAGTACTGAGTGAGCTGTGATTGGTCACAGCTTGTCACACGGTACAAGGCTGTTGTAAATAGCCTTGTACCATGTGACCTCTGTGATCATTCACAGATTTCACACATAGTAAGCAATGATGTCAGAAGTGACATCTTGCTTACTACTTTGCATGTGATCACTGATTGGCCAATCAGTGATCACATGATCGTGACCTCGTACAGAGGTCCCGTCCGACGATCGGTGTTTCACTGTGTCTGGAGGATACAGCGGGCACCGGATCGCGGTGCTGCGCGCTCCCAGGGAGCGTGCACAGCTAGAAAAGGCGGGTGTCATTTATGAACGGCAACCCGCCCCTGGACTGCCACCTCCCTGCCGTTTATAAACAGCAGGTGGACGGCAAGTGGTTAATATCTGTAAGTGCATAGCTTTTGATAAATATATGGTTTTATAAGGATGTATAAGTATTTACTGCATTATGGCCTCTGTGTGATATCTCCTGCATGGGAACCCTAGAGAGAAGCTGGAGTTAAGAAAGGGACTGTTGAAAGTGGAGGAGTTTGATGGAGAGTGATTTGAAAGGCACCGATCTGGTAAGGTGCATGGAGTGACACTATTAAAAACATTCATGCTGCGGATCTGGATCATTTAAAGGGATATGCACTATTTTGGTGGTATGGAAATGGGAGTGGTTTAAGTTTAATTCTCAAGTGTTGCTTATAAGCGATATCACATTATATTAGTCTTTATCTTTTGGGGACCATTTACACAAGTCACGCTGGTAAAGAGCAGAAAGGAGGTGGAATGGTTTATTAAAAGAACAGTTTATTGGAAGCTTCCCATATGGAAGAAAAATATATTTGAAATATATTTTTAAAATATTCTTCCCAAATATATTGCCATATATTTGAAATGCTGAAATTTTGGCCATATTCAATATATTAAAAAAATAAACAAATATAGATATATAGATATATATATATATATATATATATATATATATATATACTGCTGTTGAAATGTTGAAATGCGTTTCTATTACAAAATATATGAAAAATATTTTTAAAAATAAATTTCAAATATACTGTATGTCTTTAAAAATACAAATCTACATTTATGGAATGCATTTACAAATATTTGTAAAAATATATGTTAAAATGACTTTTTTATATGTGAAAAAAAATCTGAAGAATATATTCAAATATATATATATTTTTAAAAATATATTTTTTTAAATGTATTCTGATTATTTTTAACATATAAAAAAGTAATTTTAACACATATTTTTACATATATTTGTAAATGCATTCCAAAAATGTAGATTTGTATTTTTAAAGACATACAGGATATTTGAAATGTATTTTTATTTTAATGTAAATTTATTTTTCTCATATACTTTGTAATAGAAACACATTTCAACATGCAGTATATATATATATATATATATATATATATATATATATATATATATATATTGAAATATATTTTGAAATATATTGAATATGGCCAAAATTGTAGCATTTCAAATATATGGCAATATATTTGGGAAGAATATATTTAAAATATAATTCAAATATATTTTTCTTTCATGTGGGTTAGTTAGGAGCATTGGCAAGGTGATACACTAGGTGGATCCTTCTATGGGTATTAATGGGAAATGCCGAGTTATTATATTATAAAGTGAGCGGCTTTTTATGTGACTGATATTTTAGAAATATTTATTGCACTATGTTGGCATTTTGTATTTTGGGTAAAACTGTGTGGATCTTCATGTGAGATGAACATTGAAGTGCCAGACACAAGGAGACACAGAGTTGAATCTGAGAATAATTGATTGAATATACACCAAGTATATGAAGGGTAAGGGTAGATAAAGAAGAACACTGGTGAACAAACACACATATGGTTATTTATGATAAATGTGAGCACATTGGACAGGATTTGAGGCAAGTTGATGGATGTATGATGTCTGATCTTCGGTTATATAGAGACAATATTGAATTTATCATTTTGAGAGTGATGGTCACTTCTATCATTACAATGTTTATGTTAGTCCTTTTGGTTTTTCTTCTAGCACAATGAAAGTCCCACATTGGTATGTAGGTCTTCTTTCTATTTTCTGTATTCTGGGATGGTGATTCCAGGAAAAGACACATATAGGTTTTCACTTTCTATGTGGTATGGATTCCACTCATGGGTGTACTTGCCGCAAGGCAAACAAGGCACTTGCCTAGGGCAGCACTTTTCAGGGGAGTGGCACCGCGCCTCGGAAGAAGGTACATCAGTGATGTCACTACAGTGAGGAGTGGGAGTATCAGGCCTCCCCTGGACACTGCTGTCCTCCGGGATCATCTCTCAGCCCTGGCTCCCCACCACCATCCACTGCAGAGAGCTCCGGCACTCAGAGCAGCCTACAGCCTGGCCGAGCACACTGCATGCTGGGACTTCCCCCGCCTCCAACCTGCTGCCTCCACAGGAGCGAATTACAATCCAGGCAGGCTGCGCGGGGGAAGGACTACAACTCCCAGCATGCAGAGCGCCCAGCCAGGCTGTAGGCTGCTCTGAGGGTTGGAGCTCTCCACAGTGGATGGTGGTGGGGAGCCAGGGCTGAGAGATGATCCCGGAGGATGGCAGAGTCCACTGGAGGCAGGGATCTCTGTCACAGAGGTGGAAGGGAAGTGCAGCTGTGAAGAGGATACATACCGGCAGTACATGGCTCCCGCCCTCTGTCTCCACCGCTCCATCAGGCCTGGTGAGTGATCTCCATCCTACTGCTGTCTATACCGTGTATACTATTGTGAGGGGGTTGGGGGGCGGAGAGCTGACAGAGACTGACCAGAGACTGACAGGTGAATGACTTGTACCACTAACTGACACCTGCATACTGCTCATATGACTAACTGACACCTTCATGCCGCTCATACCACTGACACCTTCACACCACTCATACCACTAACTGACACCTTCTCGCCGCTTATACCACTAACTGACACCTTCTCGCTGCTTATACCACTAACTGACACCTTCTCGCCGCTCATACAACTAACTGACACCTTCACGCCACTCTTACCACTAACAACATCTTATCGCTGCTCATACCACTAACGACACCTTCTAGCCGCTCATACCACTAACTGACAACTTTTTGACGCTCATACCACTAACTGACAACTTTTTGACGCTCATACCACTAACTGACAACTTTTTGACGCTCATACCACTAACTGACAACTTTTTGACGCTCATATCACTGACTGACACCTTCTCGCCACTCATACCACTGACACCTTCACAGAAAGATGTGGCCGACCACCAAGTTCCGCCCAGCAAACGTTGGGGCACTAAGAGACAGTGGGGGTGCACGGGGGGCAGCGATTTTTGTGTTGCCTAGGGAAGTACAAAACATAAATACACCACTGATTCCACTATCATGTGTTCTGTTTGGCAGCATGACATTACATCCCCTCCCACCTTCCCCAGCATCATAACACACTCTATTCAATATAATTTAATACACCTATACTGCAGCATAATATTGCAAGGAGTATATTGTCATAGCAGAGTAACATGCCATCACACCAACAACTGTACGTAATACTTTGCTCTGCTGCTTTGCTTCAATCTCCTGACATACAGAAGAGAGGTTCTGGAGGCACTGAAATAGCAGCCATAGCACCCTCTAAGTGTAGTGCAACCAGTGGGTAAATTTAGTTGGATCCTCTGCAGTTAGAGAAGCAGGGTTGATTATTCAGAACTGCTATGTGTCTCACAGGCTGCTGCTCTGATTGCTCCCCCCCCCACATCCTCTAGAACAATAATGGGAGGGGGAGCAGAGTGGGCGGCCTGGATATTTATGGGACTCCAACCAATCCCTGGAGAGGTGGGCCCAGTAAGTGGTGAGAGAGCTCATAAATAGTCTGATGCCTGGGCAGCAGAGTGCAGACTTTCTGGGTCCAGTCTTGCTGGAGAAGACCCCTTAGCAGTGGGCTCTGCCCCTGGGGCAGTATTATTATTATTATTATTCAGTATTTATATAGCGCTAAAAGGTTTGCTCAGCGCTGTACATTATAGTGGGGGACAGTACATGAGACAATACAGTAACAAAACAGAACACGAGGAATTCAAGGGCCCTGCTCTTTCAGGCTTACAATCTAGGAGGGAGGGGATAGTGGTACAGCAAGAAGTGGCTGTGGGGGATGGAGTGGTGGGAGGAGAGGAGGAGATTGGCTGTTAGGTGAGGGCGGGGTAGGCTTCCCTGAAGAGTTGGGTTTTCAGGGTGTGCCTAAAGGTGAGGAGGGTAGGTGACAGTCTGATGGATTGGGGTAGTGAGTTCCAGAGGATGGGGGAAGTCCTGGAGAAGTCCTGCAGTCAGGCGTGGGAGGTGGAGACCAGGGAGCTAGAAAGTAGGAGGTCTTGTGAGCAGCCAAGATTACGGGTTGGGTGGTATTTGGGTATCAGGTCGGTGAGGTAGTTTGGGGCAACGTTATGAATGGCTTTGTATGTCAGTGTTAATAGTTTGAATTTAATGCTTTGGGCAATCGGGAGCCAGTGGAGGGAATGACAGAGGGGGGTGGCAGAAGCGGAGTGGTTGGTGAGGTGGATGAGTCTGGCCGCTGAGTTCAGGATAGACTGAAGCGGGGATAGTCTGCAATGAGGTAGGCCGGTGGGAAGGGAGTTGCAGTAGTCCAGACATGAGATAATAAGGGAGTGAACGAGTAGTTTAGTAGTGTCTGGGGAGTACACCAGAGGGAGCCATCAGGAAGACACAGAGGGCCCAGGTGGGCTTAGGTGAGAGGCCTGTTAGCAAGAATCCTGGATTCAAGTTGGGTCTGGAGAAGGTCACAGGAGGGAGCCAGGAGGAAGTTGATATGAACCAGTCCAACTGTCCTATGGTCATGTGAGTTCTTATCTTCCTCATTGAGAAGAGCCTGGTGGATATTGGCAGGAGGCAACCGAGGATCCTGTGTCCATATGAGAAAATGACCCCAGTGCTGAAGAGTTATGCAGGCCATAGATAGGTTGAAAACCGGCCATTTAAAAAAAAACAAAAAAAAAAAAATTGGTCGTTCAATAGGCCGTTACCACCAACGGTAAAAAAAATCGGCCGATTTTCGTCCCGTCTACGGCCGGCATTTAATTACTTCTGTCCCTGCAGAGAGCTCCGCTATTATATTTTACATGAAAGTATTGTGGTTGCAACAATGTATCTATTTGTATCCATTTCGGATACAGATGTTTTTATTCGGATACAAATAGATACATTGTTGCAACCGCAATACTTTCATGTAAAATATAATAGCGGACTGGAATTCTTCTTCTTCTCCTCCTCCTATTTTTTTCCAACTTTACCGATTAACCATTTGCCGCCCGGCCAATGGCCGTTTGGCGGTGGCAAAAGTGCTTCTGCATTCCGGGTGCACGCCATTTGGCGTGCTCCCACACATGCTCAGTTCGCGCAACTGCAGAGCGGCGGAGCAGCGCGATCTGTCACCGGCCGTGTACCTCGGACACGGCCGATGACAGATCTGAGTACTGGCTCCCGTTGCTGGTACCATGTGACCTGCTGTGACCAATCACAGCAGGTCACATGACAGTTGTATACAATGGATGGCTTCATTCATGCCATCCATTGTATACTAGTGCCTAGCTGTGAATGGTCACAGCAGGTCACATGCACATGTCATGTGATTAGCTGTGGCCAAATCACAGCTAAGCACAAAAGAAAAAAAAAAAAACAAAAAACAAAAATAAAACTGAATGAATCAATTTCATTCTGGTAAATGCTTGCTTATAGCAAAGTAATTCTTTGCTATAAGCAAATTGTGTAAAAAAAAACAAAATAAAAAAAATACTGATCACTTCCCCAAAGTAGTACAATGTTACTATGGTAACATTGTACTACTTTGGTCATAGTAAAATATGAAAAAAAAAAAATAAAAAAAATGTAATAAAAAATTAAAAATAATAAAAAAAATAAAATAAAAAAAATATATATATATATATTTTTTTCATACTGTCACCAGTCAGTGTCCCTGTTCACCGCCATGCCAGTTATATGATGACGCTGTACTGCACTGGTGACAGTATGTAAAAAAAAAATTATGAAACAATTTTTTTAATTTTCCGAAAAATTATGACAAAAAAAATACAACTTCAAAAAACTCGCCATTCCTCTTATGAAGTACGTCGGACTGTCTACTCTGCAAAAAGGGGTCATTTGGGGATATCTGTACTATTCTGACATTCTTGGACCTCAAGAAATTTGATTGGCTGTCAGTACTTCAGGATTGATCAATATTCAGATCTATACCATAGTTTGTGAACTCTATAACTTTCCTACAAACTAAAAAATACATCCTAATTTGGGTTATTTTCACCAAAGACATGTAGCAGAATACATCTCGGCCTAAATTTATGAAGAACAATTATTTATTTGTAAACTTTTATAACAGAAACAAAGAAAAACATGTTTTTTTTTTTAATTTTTGGTCTTTTTTTGTTAATTTAGCAAAAAATAAAAACCCCAGCGGTGATTAAATACCACCAAAAGAAAGCTCTAGTTGTGTGAAGAAAATGATAAAATTTTAGTTTGGGTACAATGTTGTATGACCGCGCAATTGTCATTTAAAGTGTGAGAGCGCTGATACGTGAAACCTGGCCTGGGCAGGAAGGTGTAAAATTGCACGGTATTGAAATGGTTAAAAAAAGTGCCAAAATCCAGAAAAATGGCCGACCAATTAACCCATTAACGGTGTGAGAATCGGCCGATTTTCAACCCATCTATGGCCTGCATTAGTGACTGTGTGTAGCTTTAACCTCTGGAAGGAGTACAGGCAAGGGTGGACTGACAACTCATGGGGCCCCCGGGCAATAAGGGATCATGGGGCCCCTGTGTCCTTGCCCACACTCAAAGCACACCCAAAAAAGCCTATAAAAGGTACCAGGGGCATTTCCTGGGGCCCCCTAATGACCCCGGGCCCTCGGGCAGTGCCCGAGTGCTCGAATGGTCAGTCCGCCCCTGAGTACAGGTCACCCTCAGCATAGAGATTCTGTGGGACATTCCTCTCTTACAGTGGAGTCAAGTTGTCCAGTTATTCAGTTTTGGGGTATCCTATGCTGTGTGCCTGGCTGTGTGTGCTCTAACTGGGGGAATAGGACCAAGTTCGCCAGTGGCTCCTACAGGGTGCGTTACACAGCAGTGACACCAAATACACACATGTTGTCTGTGGTATAATGCTACATTTTAGAAAATATGTCACTGGAATGATGAGCTAAAGCCTAAAGTGTAGTGGACTGTATAAAGATTTGCACAGGTTTACAGTTCTCAATTGCTGTCTTCAATGAACACACACTGAATGTCACGTAATGTCAGTAGGACATGATTGCCTTCCTTCATTTATGTTCTGTAAGTGTCACTTTAATTAAATGATCCATTAGTGGTAGATGACTCGGTCCTAGACATGAGATGGAAGTCATCTATCTTGTTGTTTTCTGGAAAAGGTGACACATTCAAGGCTAGGAGGACAGAAGACACCCCCATCCAACCAACCTGTTATTGCTGCTGAAAAAATTCTGGAGCTGGACAACCTGAGCATGTACTAAACTCTGCTCACGTACCTCTCTGGGTAGTTATACAATGCCTGAAAGTTCAACCATCATCTTCAGTCTAGGGCTGCCTTTAGTTATAAGATTTATATCTCAAAGAATTCATCCCTTTTTATCTCAAAGTCAAGAGTTTTTATTAACTAACACCCTGTAGAGAAAATGACAAATGCAAATTGCTTTAATCTTTTGTGCATTCATTAGAAATTCTTTTACTATCTAATAAGTGGTGTATAATGTATGAGCGCTACAATTCAGGAATTTCTATTTTTATTTCTATTCTCAAGAGTCTCCATTGCTAAACCACTCAGATGCTCCCCCCCCCCCTAAAAATTGCTAAATGCCATTAGTTTGGGCCCAAACAGACAAGAATACTCATTAAAATAGAAACTTCTTCATCTGACTAATTCTAAGAGGGAATGAAATGTGTATCTTTTACTCCCTAACTATTCCTGCATCTGTGTGCTGTTGAGCTCAATAGGAAAAAGAATCTAGACAGACATCACGTCTCCCGTATACCCCTGCAGAGGTGCAGCTGCAGGTGTAAAGTGCAGAGTGAAAAATAAATAAATTTATATATATATATAATATATATATACTGTATGTACAGGGGTTATACAAAAAATGGAAACACTACATGATTTGCAGGTGTGAAAGTGATTACATGTTTTGCGTTGAAAGCAAAAGTGAGGCTTTTTGACAGATGTATTGTATATAGTATGGGGCTGGCTATCTGCAGTAGTGTCAGTAGTGTCAGAGTCCAGATCTAAACATGTGTGACCCTTTGTGGTGCCTGACTATAGCTCTTTTTGCTGAGCCTCCTGAGATGTTGGATAGTGCCCCGTCTGATCTCTTTTTGACAGTCTTGCCTTGTCTGATGTTTCTGGTGAACCTTGAATTCTTTGCTCCACCCATGAACTTCACAATTTAAGCCATGTCTCTGCACTTCCGATTTGCTAAATGATTGTGCTCTCTCCATACCTGCAGCTGTCCTTATCTTCACTGACACTCATTACTCACCTTTGGCTTGTTCCTCGATTGTGCTTCCGCTTGATCCCAACCTACAACCACTTGTAGCTGACCTTTGGCTTGGTCCTTGACTACGCTTCTGCTTGATTCCTACCTGCAACCACTTGTCACTGACCTTTGGCTTGGTCCTTGACTACGCTTCTGCTTGTTCCCTACCTTCCGCCACTTGTTCCTGACCTTTGGCTTAGTCCTCAACTATTCTTCTGATACCTACCTGCAACCACTTGTCACTGACCTTTGGCTTGGTCCTTGACTACGCTTCTGCTTGTTCCCTACCTGCCACCCCTTGTTCCTGACCTTTGGCTTAGTCCTCAACTATTCTTCTGATTGATACCTACCTGCAACCACTTGTTACTGACCTTTGGCTTGGTCCTTGACTAAGCTTCTGCTTGATCCCTACCTGCCGCCATTTGTTCCTGACCTTTGGCTTATTCCCGAATATGCTTCTGCTTGACACCTACCTGCAACCACTTGTTACTGACCTTTGGATAGGTCCTTGACTACGCTTCTGCTTGATCCCTACCTGCCACCATTTGTTCCTGACCTTTGGCTTATTTCCCGAATATGCTTCTGCTTGACACCTACCTGCAACCACTTGTTACTGACTTTTGGCTTGGTCCTCCACTACACTTCTGCTTGATCCCTACCTGAAACCACTTGTCACCAACCTTTGGCTTGGTCCTCAACTACGCTTCTGCTTGATCCCTATCTGCGTCCACTTGTTACCAACCTTTAACTTGTTTACTGACTATGCTTCTGCTTCATCCCAACCTGCTATATCTGCTACTGACCCCCGACTTGCTCAGCTCCTGATGGGGTGATCCTGAGGACTGTGACCTAGTACTAACATGCAGAAAAATCCATCTCCACCATCAGAAGCTCTGGTGAATACTGATTAGTGCTTAGACCTCGCACCTTGGGGGAGCCCACAACATCCTCCAGGGTGACCTGCTTGTCCTGTCCTTCTGGTACTGACATAGTAACTGGTCTCCGAGCCTGACCACTGACCATGAAAGATAATCTCTCCAAGAAAGGAATTAACATTTGTTTATTAGGATATTTGCATAGTTTAAAAACATAGGAAATATGTCACTTTTTATTATCTCAAAGATCTGTAAGTATAGGTTTTTGTGCATTAAATTAGTTTTATCTCTTAAATGCTTTATATTATTTTTGGGCCTTATGATGATTTTGCAACTACTCCATATTTCATGTGCAGACCCTCAAAGATATGAAATCTTCCAATATGATCCTTTTACAGTCCATGATCAACAATCTGTAGTGTACACCGGCTCTCTTTTCATATTCCAGACACTGTAACTGAGACAGAAACAGGATTTGAGATAATTGCAGACACTTCCAGTAAGTTGTTTACTCCCTAGTGTGAAGTAAAGCGGTCGAATGATTAGAAAGTGGGAAATGTAGGGAAAAAATTACATTTTCTACAACCTGTATTGCGTCGTAAACATATATCTGTACTTGAGTATTACATATGTATTCATTCTGGATGTAGTCTTAACTAATAACCACCTTCACATGACATGACTGCTTTAAAGTAACCTAAATTATTTTAATCCACAGAGGATGGAAGTGTCTTGGGCTTGCAGACATTTGAAGGTCAAGCCAATCCTTAAAAATTGCGCAAGTAATTAAAGTATATGGAAACCCCCACCTTGTAAAACAACCCATTCATTTTATAAATAGAAATGAAAAGTAAAACATTTGTGTATAGATATATAAACATTATAAATATCTTTTTTCCCCTTTTTTAGGCCCCATTTACTCCTAAGCGTGGCAGTTTTGTGCATTTTTTATGAGGTTTGACGTGTACTTGCGTATTTGCAAATGTTTTTGCGTCATTTGTCCAAGCATTTTCTGGCTTTTTGAGTTGTTGTATTAGCTAATAGAGAAACATTTCATCTGTGACATCAATTGTTGCCATGTTTTGCCATGCTAGAAAAAACGCTCCTGGTTGTGCAACAATTCGCGCTAAAGCGCATGAAAATGCGTAATTTCTGCATTTCCATGTATTTCTCTAGGAATGAAAATGCGCCAAAAATGAATCAATCTACCCGAATGGAGCTCCAAAAGTAGCTCCAAAACTCTTTTGGGCTTCAGGCAACTTGGATTGGAGATGTGATCCATCTCCATGGGGTATTACTGATTTTTTTTTTCCTTGAGTGTTTTGGAGCTTCGAGTTTCTCACTACAAATGCTTAGGTGTGAATGGGGCCTTAGTGATCACATTCCCTCTGTTTCAGCTGCATAAGAGCAGAGAGGAGAAACAGCAGCACACTGATCTTCCCAGTGAATGGCTGTGTTGGGGGTTGGGTCAGGACAAGTCTGATCATTGGAGGAGAGCACATGGAGTTTTAGGCACAGTCAAGCAACTGACCATGCTGTGCTCTCATGCCCAATGTGGTCAGTTTTTAACCACTTTACCTCTGCCCTATAGCGATTTTACTGCTACAGGGCAGAATTCCTGTGCAACATCATCTCACAGCACAAATCAATCTACAAGTCCCGGTGAGCCGTTGCTCGCCAGCACCTGCAGATCGTCGGTCAGGGAAGAAAAACATTTACATAGGCACAGCCCTATTGTGAAAGGAGGGAGACATGGATCGTGTGTCTCTGCAGAGCCGAGAACTCGCTCTATCACTTCCCCTAGAAAAAGCACCATTTAGTGTACACTAAGCACATAGCTAGGCACACACTTAACCCTTTGATCACTCTAGATGGTAACCCCTTCCCAACCAGTGTCATTAGGACAGTGATTAGTGTATATTTTTACCACTGATCACTGTATTAGTGTCACTGGTTCCCACAAAGTGTCAGTTAGTGGTAAAATGTCCTCCGCAATATCAAAGCCCTGCTATCAGTCGCTGATCGACACCATTAGGAGCATAAAAAAAATCCTGTATATGTACCATAGTTTGTAGATGCTATAAACTAATCAATATACACTTATTGGGATTTATTTCCAAAAATATGTAGCAGAATATACATTTATGAAGAAGTTCGATTTTTGAAATTTTTTATTGGATACGTTTTATAGCAGAAAATAAAAAATATTGTTTTTTTTCAAAACTGTACATTTTTATGTTTATAGCTTAAAAAGAAAAAAAAAAGGCAGAGGTGATCAAATACCACAAGAAAGCTCTATTTGTGGGGAAAAAAAGACACAAATTTAATCGGGTGCAGCGTTGCATGACCGCGCAATTACCAGTTAAAGTAATGCTGCGTTGTATCGCAAAAAAATGGCCTGGTCAGAAAATCTTCCGGAAGGCAAGTAGCTAACAGGAAAGCAGAGGGAATGGCAGGAACACCAGGGATTTCACACAAAGGAAGCAACACAAAGAGAACTGGATACGTTTTCATACATGGTACAGAAGGCACATATCAGAAACAAAAAATGCTGAGTTTACATATTCTTTAAATTTGAGGACTAAGTACTTCTATCTTCTCATTTCTTCTTATACAGCAAAGATGAATTGTAGGACAGCGCAGTGGCTGAGTGGTTAGCACTTCCATCTGGCAGTACTAGAGTCATTGGTTTGATTCCCAACCACGGCACCACCTCAGGAGTTTGCTTTTTCTCCCTGTGCCTGTGTGGGTTTCCTCCCACACTCCAAAGACATGCTGGTAGGTTAATTGGCTCCTGTCTAAATTGTCCCTAGTATGTGTATGTATGAATGTAAGTTAGGGACCTTAGATTGTACACGCCTTGAGGGTTAGGGACTGATGTGAATGTACAATATATATGTAAAGCGCTGTGTAAATTGATGGCGCTATATAAGTACCGGTAATAAATAAACAGTTTATAAATTATTTTACTTTGACTATGTTTGCTCAGTACCCTTATACACTTGTCTGGTTTTTTTTTCTGCTCCTAGAAGCTAAATAGTGTTCTCCCCTATAATAAAATATATAGTCAGTGAGCGCTTAATGGTTTAGCATCTAACGCACATAAAGGTAACCAAGTAAAAACCTCATAAAACTAATAACTCATAAAAGTGCAGCGCTTAAAAAGTTATTTCAAATGGATAAATTATAGCAATATAAAATTATAAAATAGTGACAGTTCGTGGTAAGGTGCTTGATACAGGAGTTGATGGTAACTGAAGTGGCGTGCCAATAGATAATAGTAAAAATACGCACTCACCAGATACGTATCTTTAACCCCTTCACGCCGGATCATCCCGGCATGAAGAGGAGTCCCTGCGCTGGGAGGTGGGCGGGACGGGGCGTGGCTTAGTGTCATGTGGCCGCCGTGACGTCACGTCACGGCCGGTCACATGATCGGGAAACGTCCCGATCGAAAGAGCGGACTGGGACCTTTCTGTGAGTACCTCTCAGCACACATGTTTTTTGGTACATGAACGCAAATGTGCGGCCGCTCGGCGTCTAGGCCCAGATGCCGGGAGGCCGCACATTTGCGTGCGGCTGGCGTGAAGGGGTTAAATACGCATGTAAATGATATGACCAGAGGTCCCCTTCTCAGGATGGGATGGAGGACTTGTGCCGTTTTAACGGACTCGCCTCCCTCTGGGAGGTATGCAGCTACAGAGACGTCTCCCTTCGTGGGTGCAGATAGAATCCAGCCAGAGGCCTCCTTAACCTCCCTAGCGGTCTGATTATTTCAGATTTTTTGTGCTGAAAGCGGTACCATTATTTTGCATGGAAATATGTAGTTTTTTTTATTGTAGGCTGTAATTTTTAGGAATAACTCACTGAAATCTGTCCGAACAAGAGTCTAGTAAACATCCCGGGTAGGATAAAATTTGAAACACGAAATCATAAATTATAATTTAATAAATAATCATAAAAAATAATAATATATTAATCATACATTTAATTCAATAATATAATCAAACCAAAAACACTGAAATTTGAAATATAGCGCCAAGTTCGTACATCGCTGAGCAAAGTCGCAAAATCGTTTTCAGTGTTTGATGACAAATTTCCCCCACGAATCATTATCACTCAATTCTGCAAGTGGTTCTAATTTACTATCGCTGTTCTCTAGCCGGTCTAAAACCGCTTTTGACCTAAAGGGACACTTTTTGGACGCCATGGACGTTTCTCAGTTTCCAGGCAGAAAGAACAGACAAAATATAGGCAGGGTGCAGGACAAAGCACTCGGGACAATATGTATGTGAAATGGTTTGAAACAGCAATGTTTTGCTATGTAAAATTTGTTTGGCAAAAAATGACATTTTTTTAAATTTTCAAATTTCCCGCCGCCGTCGGCGGCGCCCGCACATCCCGATGTCACAGGGACCGGAACACAGAAGCCGAATGCCGGGATCGGCCGGAGGAGATGGCCGGGGACGCTGCAGGGGACACATCGCGGGAGCGAAGGACAAGGTAAGCTCTGCAGGGACTCCCTATGCAGCGCCGCATGGTAAGCCCGAGTGTAGCTCGGGGTTACCACTTTTGGCACTGACATTTTACCCCGAGCTACACTCGGGAATACCGCTAGGGAGGTTAATGGATGGGTGGATGCGTGTCAGCCAGTGATGGAACAGCTCCCTCCTCTGGAATGGTGCCACATAAGACTCTGCTCCTTTATCATCTGGGGTGAGCTCTGTATAGAAGAGGATGAATTGAGCCCTGCTTCCTTCTAGATGTTCACAGTTGCTTAGAGCGTTCTCCTCTGTGTCCATGCACACTATTTTAGGCTAGTAGTGTTTTTCAGGCTTCAGCATTTAGGAGCAGAAAAAAAATAGTTTTTGTAGAGTTTTTGGGAGTGTTTTACCAGCAGAAAAAATGCTAAATGCCTCTAAACCAGGGGCGGAATGACAACTCATGGGGCCCACGGGCAATAGGGGATCATGGGGTCCCTCTGTCCTTGCCCATGCTCAAAAAAGCCTATGAAAAAAGTACCAGGGGCATCTCATGGGGCCCCCTACTGACCCCAAGCCCTCGGGCAGTGCCGAGTGCTCAAATGGTCAGTCCGCCCCTGCTCTAAACACTACTAAAACGCTCCTAACAGCTTTTCCTAGATTGTTTCCTACATATACTATAAAAACGCTAATAAAACACTAAGGCTCCTAAATGCTTCTAATCGCTACTAAGAAACGCTATTACCGGTGTTCTCTATCCAGCATTTTTTCCAGTGTTTTTTGAGGTTTCAAAAAAAACTCTAGTGTATATGAGCCTAAAATACTCATCTTTCTTTGTTTCACCTCATTTTATATTATTTTAGAATTGTAAATGTACATTGTAATGGTTTCACAGCGCCTTATAAAAATACAGTTTTTGTCCTCCTTCTGCTCACATACACCCCCCCCCCCTTGCTTTCCCTCATAACACCCAGTTTTCTTATCAGTAAATTCGATGATAATATATTCCTATAACACCATTTGGCTCCAACGCCAATCATATTGTACAAAGGACGGGAATGGAAAAGCAATGTAGAAATACATATTCATTAGCCACTCTAGGAGGCAATGCCTGGAATATCAGAGAGATGCTTATCAAGAACATGCTAGATAGGAATGAATTGGCCACTCTTAAATTTTACATTAGAATTTTGTACATTTCCATTGGAGGGGGGAAAGTGGAGATTTTTTAAAAAATATTTTGATCACTGGTGGAGATGAATACACCTGTACACAACTTACGGTGTTTTGCTTCATAGTTTTATACAAACAGTGGGATTTTTAAAGTGTTATTAAACCGAAAAACAAACAATGATTATGTTACAGCTTACCAATTCTTACGTGTAACTAGGTTTCTTTTTTAGGCCTTTTTTTCTTTATTTTCACCTGACGATCTGGTCAGAAAGGGGTCAATTCACTAAAGGTTACAAAATGTTCAATTCACAAAAAAAAAAAAAAAAAAAAAAAAAAAGATTCTGCAGTATTTAATGCAAAATTAACCACTAGCCCTCCTGAGGATTTACCCCCCTTCCTGACCAGACCATTTTTTGCGTTACGGCTCTGCGTTACTTTAACTGGTCATACAATGCTGCACAAAAATGAAATTTACGTCCTTTTTGTCCCACAAATAGAGCTTTCTTTCGGTGATATTTAATTGCCTGTGCATTTTTTAATTTTTGCGCTATAAAAAAAAAAGAACAACAATATTTTTTATTTTTTGCTATTAAACGTGTCCAGTAAAAAAAGTAAAAAAATCAAATTTCATCATAAATTTATGAAAAAATGTATTCTGCTACATAAAAAAACCCAACACGTGTATATTAATTGGTTTACGTGAAAGTTATAGCACTTACAAATGGTGGTATAGATACTGGACTTTTTTTTTTTTTTTTAATTTTTACTAGTAATAGTGGTGATTAGTGACTTATAGTGGGACTGCGGGACTGCAGTAGGCATTCTGGCAGTGGGGGGAACTGACTTGGTGTCACTGACATCCCCAGTGACAACAATACAGTGATCAGTACTAATAAAAAGCACTGACACTGTACTAATGGCACTGGGCAGGAAGGGGTTAACATGTGGGGTGATCAAAGGGTTAACTGTGTGCTGTGTGTGTTTTACTATGTGCTGTGTTTGTGCTTCACTGTAAGCACACTGCTATGCATGGCTCTGCTATGCAAAGCCATGCAAAGCAGTGTGCAGGTGCTAACAGGGGAGAGAACTGTTTTGTTTACAAACAGTTCTCCCCACCGTCGGGCATTCTCAGCAATCACCGGGCGCCGGTGAGTAATCACCGGTCGGGAACCGGTAAATGACAGCCGAGGCACGGGTAGGGAGAGGACACGGCTCGCGAGAGCCCATGACCGGGAAATGCAAAATCATGGGTATATACGTGATTTTGCGCACTTGTGCCACCCTGTAGCAGTACTTCTGCAAGATTGCCATAATCTACCGGCCTCCTGGACCCGTATCCCGCTTCCTTGATGACTTTTCCTCCTGGTTACCCTTCTTTCTCTCCTCCGAGCTACCCACCATCATCCTCGGGGATTTCAACATCTCTGTCAACATTGACAACCCGGCCTCATCCCAACTCCTCCACTTAACCTCCTCCTTTGCACTTGCACAGTGCATACAATCCACCACCCACTCCTACGGAAATATCCTGGACCTTGTCTTCTCCCACTTCTGCGCTCCCCACAACCTCACAAACACCACCTTCCCTCTCTCTGACCACAACCTTATTACCTTCTCTATCTCCTCGTCCTCCAACTCCTACCCCTCCAAATGTCACACTACTACCAGCCGTAACCTCCGCAACCTGAACCCTGCGCCCCTCCACTCTGCAGCTGATCAACTCCATGACAGCATCCTCCCCCTGTCCTGCCCCGACCTGGCTATGACTGCCTATAACAACGCGCTGTCAACAGCCCTTGACTCACTAGCAAACATCAGACCCCGACCGCTCCAGCCCTGGCAGACTGTTCACACCAAAACTCTCAAATGACACGGTCGTGCCCTGGAGCGACTATGGTGCAAAACCAGATCCCAACAAGCCTTCACCCGCTATAAATCTGCCTTCCGCACCTACACCTCTTCCCTCCACGCTGCCAAGCAAGCCTACTTCCAGACCCTCATCAAGACCCTCTCCTCCAATCCTCGCCGACTCTTCTCCACCTTTAACTCTCTACTCTCGTCACCCCCACCTCCACCCAGCACCTCACTCACTGCCCTTGAGATTGCCAATCACTTCAAAAACAAGATTGACACAATTCGCAAGGACATCGCCACAGCTCACACTCCCCCCAAACCCGTCCCCTCTCACACAGCAACCCCCTCATCACCTCTCTCCCTTGATACACTCCGCAGAGACTTCGTCGCTGCTCAAACTCCCTCCAACCCCGTCCCCTCTCACACAGCTACCCCCTCATCACCCCTCTTCCACGGCCCCACCACTGCTCTGACCTCCACCCCACCCAACAATCCTCACACTGAAGCCCCCTCAACACTCCACACCTTTGACCTTACTACCATCGAGGAGGTCTCCAAGGTCTTCTCTGATGCCCGCCTCACCACCTGCTCCCTCAACCCTATCCCCTTACAACTCCTACGATCTCCCTCCCCCTCCATCCTACGCTCCCTCACCCATATCTTTAATCTCTCCCTCTCTTCCTGCGCATTCCCCTCCCCTCTGAAGCATGCACACATCACCTCCATACTTAAAAAGCCCTCCCTGGACCCCAATGACCCGAACAACCTCAGACCCATCTCCCTGCTCTCATTCAGTCTACACTCGCCTAAGCTTTCACCTCAATGACAACAACCTCCTCGATCCCCTAAAGTCCGGCTTCCGTCCCCTACACTCCACCGAAACTGCCTTACTCAAACTCTCCAACGACCTTCTAACCACCAAAGCTAATGGCCACTATTCAGTGCTCCTACTCCTTGACCTCTCCGCGGCCTTCGACACAGTCGACCACCCCCTCCTCCTCAAAAAACTACACTCCCTCGGCCTCAGAGATTCCGCTCTCTCCTGGCTCTCATCCTACCTATCACAACGCTCTTTCAGCGTTACCTATAACGCTACCAACTCCACCTCACTCCCCCTCTCTGTTGGGGTCCCTCAAGGCTCCGTCCTCGGGCCCCTTCTCTTCTCCATCTACACCTCCTCCCTTAGCCAACTCATACACTCTCACGGAGGCCAGAGTACTTGGTGTCATTCTGGACTCCAACCTATCCTTCCAGCCCCAAGTCCAATCACTAACAAACTCATGCAGACTCCACCTCCGAAACATCGCCAAAATACGCATGTTCCTAACCCCAGAAACCACTAAACAGCTCATCAACTCCATCATATCACGACTCGATTACTGCCACTCCCTCCTCACTGGCCTGCCTCGCCACAGGCTATCCCCACTTCACTTGATCCTGAATACGGCAGCCAGACTCATTCACCTTACCAACCACTCCGTTTCCGCCACCCCCCTCTGCCAATCCCTCCACTGGCTTCCGATTGCACAACGGATCAAATTCAAAATCCTAACACTGACATACAAAGCTGTCCACCATACTGCCCCAAATTACATCACCGACCTAATATCCAAGTACCACCCAAAACGCACTCTCTGCTCCTCACAAGACCTCCTTCTCTCTAGTTCCCTGGTCTCCTCCTCCCATGCCCGCCTCCAGGATTTCTCCAGGGTGTCACCCATCCTCTGGAACTCCCTGCCCCAACCCATCAGACTATCACCTACTCTCCTCTCCTTTAGACGCACCCTGAAAACCCACCTCTTCAGGGAAGCCTACCCCACCCCCTGCTAATTTGCCGACCTCCTCCACTCTTCCTACCACTCCATCCCCCACAGCTATCTCCTCCTGTACCACCATCCCCTCCCTCCTAGATTGTAAGCTCAAAAGAGCAGGGCCCTCGAGAACCCCTCGTGTATCGCATTGTATTGTTACTGTACTGTCACATGTTCTGTCCCCCTTTGTAATGTACAGCGCTGAGTGAACTGTTGGCGCTTTATAAATACTGTATAATAATAATAATAGGGCAGATGGGAAGCGGTTAAAAATGTATCAGTAAATTCCGCAAAAAAAATCATGCAGTAAGCTGTTAAGTCCAATACACAAACACAAAAGTAAACAAATATGCAATATATATCACCAGGGTTTTACTGGCGGTATTACATGCAATATTTTTCAAATGCAGAGAGGGCCCCCTCCAACCCCTAGGGGTCTGGTATGGATATTAAGGAGAACCCCCCGCCAAAATGTTTTAAAAAATAGCATGGGGTCCCCCCCACATCCATACCAGACCCAAAATACCTTAAGATTGTGAGGAGACCCGTGCACCATTTTTTTTCTTTTTATTTTGGTGTGGGGTTCCCTCAAAATCCACACCAGACCTAAGGGCCATTTTTTTTTTAATTTTTAAAATCCATACCAGACCCAGAGGGCCTGGTATGTATGGGGGGCACACTGTTTTTTCATCATTTGTAATTGCTGGCATGTTTTGTTTTCATTCACCTGCTGACAGCAGGTCCAAAAATGGATCTGGAATTGAGCTTAACAGCTTTCCCACCGCCCTATAGTAGAACTACTGCTACAGGGCGGCAGGGCTGTGCAAAATTACATGTGTATACATATATATATACATATATATGTACGTGATTTGTATTTCCAGGTGGCGGCTACAGATTCCAATTACTGGGTTCCGACTGGAGATTCCCCTCCGGCACCCAGCAAAAGCTGCATGTTTCCCAAGTAAAACACACACAGCACACAGTTAACCCTTTGATAGCCCCAGATGTTAACCCCTTCCTGCCCAGTGCCATTAGTACAGTGTCAGTGCTTTTTATTAGCACTGATCACTGTATTAGTGTCACTGGAGATGTCATTGGCTATTAGTCAGTTCCCCTCCAGAGTCAGAATGCCCGCCACAGTCCCACTATAAGTCACTGATAGCCTCCATTACTAGTATAAAAATGATAAAAATAAAAATCCCAGTATCTATACTGCCATTTGTAGACGCTATAACTTTCACGTAAACCAATTCATTTACAGGTATTTGGATTTTTTTTCAGCAAAGACGTCGCAGAATGCATTTTGGCCTAAATTTATGCCGAAATTTGATTATTTAAAATTTTTTACTGGATATGTTTTATAGTAAAAAGTAAAAAATATAGTTTTTTTTTCAAATTTGTCGGTCTTTCCTTGCTTATAGCGCAAAAAAATAAAAACGCACAGGTGATCAAATATCACCAAAAGTAAGCTCTACACCGTGTTCCAAATTATTATGCAAATGATATTTTTCTCATTTACCTAAATAATTGATGTAAATAAGAGTACATAATTCTCATGTTATCAACTATTAAGAGTACAATTCAAATTTTATTGAACAAACCTCCTAATGATAACAGGATTCTTGTTAAACATAAAACACTTACAATGACTGTTCCAAATTATTCCGCACAGTAAGTTTCAAAACACTTTATAGGTTGTAAAGAACTGAAAATTGTCATTTGTTGTGTTTGCAGCATATTTACTGCAATCAAAAGTTATTTCAATCAAAGTTTTAACAAAATTTTAACTTTGTAAACATTTTAACAGGTCACGTTACATTGTAACATAGAACCCCTTATTTGATAGCAGCTTCACAAGTTTTGCATCCATTGAACTTGTGAGTTTTTGGACAGTTTCTGATTGAATTTCTTTGCAAGATGTCAGATTAGCCTCCCAGAGCTGCTGTTTGGATTTAAACTGCCTCCCACCCTCATAGATCTTTTGTTTGAGGATGCTCCAAAGGTTCTCAATAGGATTGAGGTCAGGGGAGGATGGAGGCATCACCATGACTTTCTCTCCTTTTTTCCCCATAGCAGCCATTGATGCAGAGGTATTCTTTGCAGCATGAGATGGTACATTGTTATGCATGAAGATGATTTTATTATGGAAAGCATAGTTCTTCCTTCTGTTCCAGGGAAGAAAGTGGTCAGTCATAAACTCCACATACTTTGCAGGAGGTCATCTTTACACCTTCGGGGACTATAAAGTGGCCATATTAACAGCCAATTTGCCTTTAGAAAATCAACCCCAATGACTCACTTAATGTATATGTGAACCCTCACCTTGTAAAGAAAATCATTCATTTTAAAATAAAAGTAAAAAGTAAAACATTTGTGTTTAGATATCAAAAAAAATTATGAATACCTTTTCCATTTTTTTTAAGTTATCACATACCCTCTGTTCTCCGCTGCATAAGGATCTTAGATTGCTGGGGGAAGAGAAGTAGCACACTGATCTTCCCAGTAATTGGGTGTACAGGGAGGGGTGTGGCAGGACAAGTCTGGAGGAGGAGCGAGGTTAGAGAAGTGATCACGCTGTGCTTCATGCCTAGCGTGGTCAGTTTATAATAGCAAGGGGACTGGCAGGAACACCAGGGATTTCACACAAAGGAAGCAATACAAAGAGAACAGGATACTTTTTCATACAAGTACAGGGCACAGCAGGCACATATCAGGGATATGAAATGTTAGGTTTACATATTCTCCTCTGCTTCTCATAATCCAAAGCCTGCTAGTTAGTAAATCAGACCTTAACATGTTGTACAAGATACAGACATGCAACAGTTTAGAATCCTCACCTGCTTCTTCTTATCATCAGAAAAATCACAATCTTTTCTACCTTCTCGCTTTTAAAAAGGATTTAAATGATTAGATGACTTGAAACATAAAATCAGAAGCAGACATGTAAATTTTAGGTCTCAGCTGTCACTCACTGTCAGAAGTCATGATATCTGTATTGCTCGGATTCTCAGAAGACAGAATATTTGCATAAGTATTCATTGGCGAGGGAATTCCAGATGTTGTGTCAGTTTAAACAGAATCCTGAAATGAAACTCTAAAGTCCTTCTATACAAAGTAGGAAAAAAAATCATTGGAAACATATCTATGTTATAAATTCTACAGGTTACGTTTAATTCCATAATGTATGATCTTCAGGCTGATAAAATGTGGTTTTTAATATTATGCATTATAAACATGTAATTCCTTCTACTACAAGCGACTATCTGAGGTCCATTGTAGTATATCTGAGTCCTTTCATTCCCTTTTTGTATATTATCCCATTTGCTAAGCTGCAGGTACAAATATTTAGGGAAAAAATGACCTCATGATGAAGACTCATGAGCCGGCATAAGCGACATTTAGAAACTTTTAACACTAGAACCAGATATAGACGGTTCCGATCTCAGCTGGTTCAGCAGGGACCGTCCAAAATTTGAACCATGTATGGGCAGGCTGAATGTACCTAGGTTGATTGATCAACTTGGGTATAACCAGCCTGTTCGATCTTACATGCGATTAATGCTAGCGGCTATTATAGCCTCCAGCAGTAATCACTGTGTTCTCCTGGTGGGGAAAGCCCCCCCTGCCTTCCCCCCCACCCCTGACGGGAGAACACCATTACTCTGTGGGAGGGATTCCACCATCAACGCTGACTGTGTTGATGGGAGAATTGAGTAATTTTCTCAGTTTCTGGCTCCATCCATGGCTGGCTTAGGTAAGTGGTGAATCTGGGTGGTTTCACTTTGACCAGCTGTGGTTTGGCCACAGAAAGGATGCAGTGCAGTGTACCTGTGGTTTTTTGTGCCAGGTACCTATGGTTTCCCATAGACCTTTATTAGATTTGGTGCATTTTCTAACAGCTCACCAAAAGTTCTGCATAGTGCATGCAAAAAATGAACCAAAAACACGGGATCTAATGGAAGTCTATGGGAAACTGATGTTAACTCATACAAAAACCGTAAATACACTGCGTTGCACCCGTGCTGTCGCCAAACTGCAGGGTACAGTGTGAAAACGCATTGAAATACAGTAATTACATTTTTAAAGTTGCTGCTCGAACTTCTGCTTTCTATTGTCAAAACAAAATCTTAAATTGCAAGTACAACACCTCATAGCAAAAAAATGTGTGCCAAATCAGGGAAAAGAAGGCCATAAAACAATTTCATTCATGCATTTTTATTATTACTTTTATTCAATTTAATTGATAGACTTTTTGCTTTATTGCAGTAATTACATTGATGATTCAGCAAAAAGGCAAAAAGCTGTAATTTTGTTTCGTCTGTCCATAGCACATTCTCCCAAAAGGATTTTGGCTACCTCGGGTAAGTTTTGGCAAACTCTAATCTGTCTTTTTTATGTTTCTGAGTCAGCAGTGGGGTCCTCCTGGGTCTCCTACCATAGCGTCCCTTTTCATTCAGATGGTGACATATAGTGTGAGCTGACACCGCTGTACCCTGTGCCTGAAGGTCAGCTTGAATTTGTCTGGAAGTTGATCGAGGTTCTTTACCCACCATTCAAACAATCCTTCATTGCAATCCTTTTATGTATCATTTATGTTTATGCCCTTTAGACAACTGATGTAAAGCCACCGATTTGGTTCCAGTGTGCTATTTTAGAGTGACTTAAGTGTTATAACTCTGAGGCTGTACAGTAGATATCTTTTAGTAAAATTCCCTCAGTTTTTTTTTTCCTTCACTTTATATAGTTAGTCTGGCTGAAAAAAGGCAAAAGTCCTTCCAGTTCAACCAAAAAAAAAAAAGTTGTAATCCTACACCCACAGTTGATCCAGAGGAAGGCAAAAACCCAGCAAAGCATGATCTAATTTTCTCCTGCAGGGGAAAACATTCCTTCCTGTTCCCCCGAGAGGCAATCGGATATTCCCTGAATAAAGGTTACCTATAAATGTTAGTATCCAGTTATATTCTGTGTATCTACAAAAGAATCCAGGACTTTTACTCTTGAGGGAGTATATTCCACATTTTCACAGCTCTCACTGTGAAGAAACCTTTCCGTGTTTGGAGATTAAATTTCATTTCCTCCAGACGTAAAGAGTGCCCCCTTGTCCTCTGTGATGACCTCAGGGTGAATAACTCTACACCAAATTCACTATATGAACCACTGATGTATTTATACATGTTGGTCATATCCCCCCTTATGTAATATACATGGAGATCATATCCCCCCTTATGTATTATACATGGAGATCATATCCCCCTTATGTAATATACATGGAGATCATATCCCCCTTATGTATTATACATGGAGATCATATCCCCCCTTATGTATTATACATGGAGATCATATCCCCCCTTCTGTATTATACATGGAGATCATATCCCCCCTTATGTATTATACATGGAGATCATATACCCCTTATGTATTATACATGGAGATCATATCCCCCCTTATGTATTATACATGGAGATCATATCCCCCCTTATGTATTATACATGGAGATCATATCCCCCTTATGTATTATACATGGAGATCATATCCCCCCTTATGTATTATACATGGAGATCATATCCCCCCTTATGTATTATACATGGTGATCATATCCCCCCTTATGTATTATACATGGAGATCATATCCCCCCTTATGTATTATACATGGTGATCATATCCCCCCTTATGTATTATACATGGAGATCATATCCCCCCTTATGTATTATACATGGAGATCATATCCCCCCTTATGTATTATACATGGTGATCATATCCCCCCTTATGTATTATACATGGAGATCATATCCCCCCTTATGTATTATACATGGAGATCATATCCCCCCTTATGTATTATACATGGAGATCATATCCCCCCTTATGTATTATACATGGAGATCATATCCCCCCTTATATATTATACATGGAGATCATATCCCCCCTTATGTATTATACATGGAGATCATATCCCCCCTTAATCTCCTCTTCTCAAGAGAGAATAAATTCAGTTCCTCTAATCTTTCCTCATAGCTGATCTCCTCCATGCCTCTTATCAGTTTGTTTGCCCTTCTCTGTACTTTCTCCAGATCCCCAATTTTCTTTTTGTGAATTGGTGCCTAAAACTGAACTGCATATTCCAGATGAGGTCTTACTAATGATTTGTATCGGGGTAATATGATATATCTCTCTCTGGAGTCTATACCTCTTTTAATACAAGAGATTATTTTTCTCACTTTAGAACCCGCAGCTTGGCATTGCATGTCATTATTAAGGTTGTGATCTACCAGAACCCCCAGATTCCACTGCATAGCTTGGTGTCATCTGCAAAGACTGAAACTGTATTTTTAACCCCAGACTCGATATTGTTTATAAATATATTAAAAAGTAAGGGTCCCAACACTGAACCTTGGGGTACACCACTGATGACCCCAGACCATTCAGAGTATGAATCATTAATTACTACTCTCTGAATACAATCTTTTAACCAGTTTTCTGTCCATTTACATACAGATTTTTCCAAGCCCGTAGACTTTACCTTACACATTAGCCGTGTGTGAGAAACTGTGTCAAACGCTTTTGCAAACTCCAGGTGTGCCACCTCCACCTCCACCCCTCTGTCCAAGTATACCACGTCCACCGCCACCCCTCTGTGCAAGATTTTGCTCAACTCCTCATAAAAAGAAATCAGATTTGCTTGACAACTTTTGTCTTTCATGAATCCAAGCTGTCTGCTGTTTAACCCCTTGACGCCGACGTAACACAAATATGCGGCCTCACGGACCTGGGCTTTTTTCCGTGGGGCCGCATATTTGCGTACCTGTCTTTGTGTTGGGAGCGCGCCCCTCGGCGCGCTCCCAGCACCGAGACCGCGGTGTCACTGAGAGCACTGGGTCCCGTTCTAACGATCGGGACCCGGGACTCCCGGTCCCGGGTCACATGATTGCTGTGATAGCCTCTGATTGGCTATCACAGTGATCAGTCACTGTGCAGCCCGGCCCCCTTGTTTTTTTTTTTTCTCTCTCTCTATGAATGGAGAAGAGAGATACATTGTATCTCTCGAACTCCTGTCAGAGAGAAGGAAAAAAAGTTTGTAAAAAAAAAAAAAAAAAAAGATAAATAAATAAATATTAAAAAATAAAATAAAAAATAAAAAAAAATACCTAGATCAAGGTTTGATCTAGTTCAGTGCCAGGGTTAGTGTTTAGGTCAGGGTCAAAGGTCAGGGTAAAAGGTCAGGGTCAAAGGTCAGGATTTTAAAAAAAATTGGTATCAGTGTCAGTTAGTGTTAATGTCAGTGTCAGTTAGTGTCAGTGTGTTTTAGGTAAAAAAAAAAAAAAGACAAAAACAAAATGCGCACTATGGTTTCTGGGCTGTACTACGGGTACAAACAACAAATAACATACACATATATGGTATCGCTGCGATCGTCAAGAGCTGGAGAATTTATTTTGGGTTGCTCTTTGGTGGTAGGTTATAGTCGTAACAAGAAACACATAGCTAAATTAAAAAAAAGGATTTTTTTTACTATTTTTGGCCAGTTTTCCTTTGATAATAAAAAAAAATCAGGAGATATCCATTACCATTTACCACCAAATGAAAACCCAATTTGTCCTGAAAAAATCAAGGTATAATCCACCTGGATGTGCAAAGTAGTTGTGATGATATGTACGGTTTTGCTATCACATGTCAACGGTGCAGAATTGTGCTTAGGCCTTTAGATTTGTTTTACCCTTAGGCGTGAAGGGGTTAAACTATTTTTTTCCAGCAAGAACTCACCTATGTAGTCTTTTATTAAATGCTTCAGTATCTTCCCAATTATAGAAGTTAAACTAACAGATCTATAATTACTTGGTAAAGAGTTTGACCCCTTTTTAAATATTGGCACCACATTGGCCTTACGCCAATCCAGTGGTACTATGCCAGTCATTAAAGAATCCCTAAATATTAGAAACAATGGCTTTGTAATGACAGAGCTCAATTCTTTAAGGACCCGTGGGTGTATGCCATCCTGTCCAGGTGCTTTATCACCTTTATTCTGTCTAAATATTTTTGGATCATATCAATTGTGAGCCAATGTGGATCATCTGGAGCTGAGTCATTACCATGCCCATTATGGATAAGAGCTCCCCCATGCTCCTTTGTATACATAGAGCTGAAGAAGGTATTTAATAAATTTGCCTTCTCTCTGTCCCCAGTCACCCACTCTAGATTATTCTGTAAAGGGCCTACATGCTCGGACTGAACCTTTTTACTATTAATATATTTGAAGAATGTTTTGGGGTTGGTCCTGCTATGTTTTGCCATCTGTCGTTCATTTTCAGTTTTTGTGGCCTTTATTTCCTTTTTGCATATTCTGTTATATTCTTTGTAATGTTTAAATGATGATAGCGTTCCTTCATTTTTATATTTAATAAAACCTCTTTTCTTATTATCTATAGCCTTTTTAACTTTGCCCGTAAGCCACATAGGTTTGATTTTTTTATCCTTTTAAACTTGTTGCCCATGGGAATATATTTTGCAGTGTGTTCTTATACAGTCTTTTTGAAGAACTCCTATTTCTGTGTTGTGTTCATCAATGCCAATATTCCCTCCCAGTCAAAGTCTTGAAGAGCAGCTCTCAGCCTTGGAAAATTAGATCTTTTAAAATTGAGAGGTTTTTTTCCCCGTATGTGCTTGCTGTTTACAGCTAACAATAAATGAAATCATGTTATGGTCACTGCTACCCAGATGTTCTTTTATTGGACATTCGTAATAAGCTCTGCAGGGTTTGAGATTACCAGGTCCAGCAGAGCATCATTCCTAGTTGGGGCCTCTATGGACTGTACCATAAAATTGTCTTGTAGTAGGTTTATACATTTTTGCCCTTTAACTCTTCCTGCAGTGCTATTACTACAGTCATTTTCCGGGTAGTTATAATTCCCCATTATTATCACTTTTATAGATGCTACTTTGGTAATCTAGTTCCTGACTTGGTTCTGGTGTGTTATTTTGGGATGACCCCAGTGTGAGAATTCTGTGGGTCTTTCCTTTTCTCCCCATGATTTACAGATACCTAGCCCATGATGCTCAAAGTGTGGTAGAAACACTACCAAGAGAATTAGTTATAATCTTTGTAAATTGGGCGATTAACCTATTTAAAGAAACTGGATGCTATGCAATACTGATTTATGTCTTTAATTACATTGTTTGAATCATATAAGCATGAAATCTCATTGGTATTTATTGTATTCTATTGAATGATTCCTAGCCATCCCTTTTCTTCAGCTTACCCCTGAGGAAAGACTTAATTCTGAAACCCATTGGGTTTTCCAGCTGAAGATATTTCATCTTTCCCTCCTCTCTTGACCATCTTGAAAAGGGAGTTATATCCTCAAATCTGCATTTTTCTTTGCAACCACCTCCACATGTGGATTACAGTTGGGTTTTTCAGCTGAAGAAAATGTGTCTCTGTCTTTTTTACTATCTTGAAGAGGGAGGCTACTCTCCACAAGTCAGCATGTTTCTGCACAACCCCCAATGTATATTGATTTTAGTTATTTTCTAACATATTGATTCTATAACTGTAATAACATTTGTTTATATAGGTTTGTGTATGTTGCCTAAAAAGTCCCATTACATTCATGGGGAAAACTTTTTGTTAGTTGCAATCCCTGATCAAGTTTTTCTCTTTCATCCTCGTCCAGGGAGATTAGTTACAGTGCCATGGGCTGTAAACCTCTTGCAATGTTGCACACAGTGGACACATGAACATTAAGATCTGTTAATTGTTAGAGGTGAGTTTAATTACAAATTACAGGAGCATCACAAACTTTGAATGCCATTATTTCTTACAATTTTGAGAAGGTGCCAATAATGTTTGTCCAGTCCATTTTTGAGGTTGTGCGTGGAATGTGTCAGATTTGGCTTTTTGTTTCTACACTTATTTTGTCCTACCAATACAAACAAAAGAAATAAACATGAGAATGTCGAAACATTTGTAATTGTAACAATTTTCTGGGTGAAGTGGTGCATTATAGTAATGATAAGAAAAGCGCCAAAATATCGAACTCAGCTACAAACCTTAACCCAAATCAGGTACAAACACTAAATAATTAAAGGAATGCACTAATAATAAATCAAGCATCAGATAGTTTCAAAGAATAAAATGAGTGCAAAAATAATAATGTCCACAATTCTTGTATAAAATCCAACCACCAACCACCAAAAATAATAATGTCCACAATTCTTGTATAAAGTCCAACCACCATCAAGTGACAATTAATAAATAAAATAAATATGCAGCGCTAATGACATTAAAATCACAATAAATCACCCTGAATAAAGTGCTGAATGCTTATGAACTGGAATGCTTCTATGATATGTGCATATAGCCAGAAGGTACGTAATCAAATAGGCTAGTAACTTTAGTGATAGTGAAGATGGGTAGTGAACCCCAATACGATCAAAAAACTATGAACTTTATAAAGTGCTGAGTCTCTGATGAAGTGTATGGACACGATACGCGTCAGGGAAGTGCCCCATACCACTGTACATGTACTACAAGGCCAGGTGTGGACCAGCGGCCTAACTACATTCATGATACTGATGAGCCTGTGTCTTGAAGGTGTTTCGCTGTGGCTTGGAGCTGTGCAAACCCCCCTGGTGGCTACGACTAATATCTGCATATTTATTTTATTTATTTACTTATCCTATTGGTTCTTGAGGTACCTTTCTATGCCAGCAGCTATTATATATTTAGACCTAGCGCTCGATTACTCATTTTTTAACATAAGTGACAATTAATGCTGAAATCTTGGAGAAACAATGAACACCGGGAAGAAAATCCACCACCGAATAAATTAAATAAACTCACCAGAGCTATATGCTGATTAAATTATAAATCAGCATAATCGCTATTAGTGGTGCATTATCTGACAGAAATGCAAGGGTGCCAGTATTTTTGGCCATGACTGTATGTCTAAGAATGGGTCAGAGTCATCTGGTTTAACGAAAATTCATTATTCATTGAACCAGGTGACTCCAAAACATTTTTAGACTTATAACAATGGGCATCTCTGCCATTTGGACCTCCAATGGGTTACCTTTTGCAGACTCAGTTTGTACTTACTGAAAATGTGAAAGATGTCTATAGGCATTCTAAAGTAAGTGCCCAGACGTCCCATGTGCTTTCATAGGATACATTGCAAGCAGAGAAATAACACAATTCTTTCTCATAATGTCACTGGGGGAGGACGCCCACCCCTGCTGTGAAAACTATGTATCCGAGAGGCATCTCACAGAATACACTTGTCCAAAAATAATTGTAAGATGTGAAAAATGTGTTTCTAAATAGTGAAGTTTGTGAAAGTCAAGCCCGTGTTGGAGAATGATGCAGACATGTTTCTGCCTAGGCACATTTGCATTCACCTGCTCTCTTCTGTCAAATTCTAGCAAGCTTGCTGCATTGTGAAAATACTTAGGTAAGCGGGAACATTCCTTATCAAATATAAGCCACCTCTGCCGCCTCAGATATATTACGTTACAAAGAAGGATATGGTGCCCTACACTGTCTGCTATTTAATCTTTGTTTTGTCTCTCGTGGAAATCTCAGTGCTGCAGAAACCTGGCCTCCTGATATCCACTTGTGTCATTTTATTGTGAGTATCTGATACAAATGGACATATAATTTCAGTTTGCACAGCTAACATCCATTATTAAATACCTTGGTGTTAGACAATCGAATGAGTGTTCTTGTTTGAGAAAAAAAAGGAATAAAAGCCACCGCGCCTCTTCAATGGTGGTGAGAATTGTATGTGTATGTTTTCAGGCTCTGCTCTGATCTGCCACAACACCTTAGAGGTTTTAATGCTTAACATATTTACTTATTGAATAAAAATATCAGATAACATTCAGAATATGTTATAGAGTTTTGGTCATTGTAGAAGAACTTGAGATGTTTTAATAGGCAGGCAACTTCATTCATTAACCACTTGCTGCCCATGTAATGCACATGTGCAGCAGCAAAGACGGTGGCACATATGCAACCATGGGCGGCCATGGTTTCTTGTAGTGAGCAAGCTGTCATAGACAACTCTTAGTGATCTTGGGGAGCCGGATCTGTCTTCTGTTTGGGTCTTACGTTTTCACAATGGCAAATTCATGTAGCACCCTCCTTGTTAGTGTAGGTTGCTAGGCAAAATCCTCTCTAGCCAGTTGAGATGGACTGATTGCTTTAGTCTGCTCAGTGTTTCAAAGGCTGCTGTTCTGATTATTTCCTCCCTGCATTCTAGAGGATTTATGGGGACCCAGCCAATCCTGGAGAGGTGTGTCCAGTAGGTGGTTGGAAAGCCCATAAATAGTCTGAAGCCTGTAGCAGTGTGTGTGGGTCCTGGGTCCAGCCCTGCAAGAGGAGCCCCCTGCCTAGTTGCTCTGCCCCTAAAGGCAGTCTTCTGGAAACATTGCCTGAAGGTCTCTGAGGTCCCAGATGTAGCTTAAGCTGGGAGGTATGTTACCTTCTTTCACTTTTATTGTTTTTATTTAAGTTTTTACCAAAGCAAATTGTACACAGTTAATGCAAGAGAGGGGTACTTTGCAGTAAATTAATATACAAAACCTCCACTCCACATAGGAAAACAGGAACATGATGTACAATTACAACACAGCCCGGATGTATCATTATCAACATAGGGCTGCACAGATACTGAGGGATGGTCTCAATCCAAAACAAGTGCAGAACATAATGGCAGAAGAAGAGAAATACAACAACAAAGTAATCAAAGTAGTATTGCATAAAGATCCATGACCAGATGACCAGCACTTGAGCCTTGTGAGACCCAGTGTAGATAGGCCTGGCCAAAGAAAAATAAAGGGGGGGGGGGCAAGAGTGGGTGGGGGATAGGGAATGATGGGATAAGGCCTAGCTAAGAAGGAGGAGAATGCTTGGAGAGAGAAGGATCTGGGAGTGGAAACAGAGGTAGGGAAGGGAGGGTAGGTATAGGGAATACCCCGGGGGCTCTTGTCTGTTCAATAAGATGGATATAGTATCAGTTCCGAAAAGAAGGAGTTTGGGACAAGGAAAAGAGGTCTAGCCAAAGCTGCCAAACCCATAGGAACTTATCATGCGCATCAGTATGAATCGCTGTCAGCTTCTTATTAATGAGCATTCCATGGACCTGGCTCTTAACCTCTTCAAAATTAAGGGTAGGTGTTTTCAATGACCTTGCAATAGTTTGCTTCATCGCCATGAAAATATGAATAAGTAGGGTATATTCCCGACAGGAAGCGTTTGCATTTTGCTTCATGTAAAAGTGCTTCCCAGGGATTCTTATGTAGGTTAACAGGGAGGACAGTATTAACCAGTGTATATACCCATATCCATAGTTTCCTCAGTTTTGGACATGTCCACCATATATGTTTCACATATTTATCCAAGCAGCCCTGACAGCAGTTAGACGGATATGTGGGCAGACATATTGATATCCTAGCTGGCATGAAATACCAACGAAACTTAACTTTGAAGAAGTTTTCAAGTGCAAGCATGTTGTGGGCAGTGGTGGCCTGACAACTCATGGGGCCCCCGGGCAATAGGGGATCATGGGGCCTCTGTGTCCTTGCCCAAACTCAAAAAAGCCTATGAAAAAGGTACCAGGGGCATCTCATGGGGCCCCCTACTGACCCCGGGCCCTCGGACAGTGCCCGAGTTTCCAAATGGTTAGTCCGCCTCTGATTGTGGGATGATATAACTGCTTCGTGCCTAAGGGTAAAACAAGTGTTAATGCCTAAGCAGAATTTTGCAACTTTAGTACAGCCCAGAAATAATAGTGCATATTTTTATTTTTTATCCTATCTAAAACACCCTGACACTAAATGACACTGATACTAATTTAAAAAAAAATTAATAATCCTGTCCAAAAAAATACTGACCCTGACCCCAACCTTTGACCCATACACTAACCCTGGCACTGATCTAGATGAAACCTTGATCTAGTTATTTTTTGTATTTAACAAATTTTTTTTAACTATTATTATAGATATTTTTTACCCACTGTCTTTTTTTTTGCTCTCTGCAAGGAGAGAGAGATACAATGTATCTCTCTCCTCCATTCAGAGAGAGAAAACATGGGGGCGGACTTCACAGTGACTGATCACTGTGAAAGCTATTTACAGGCTATCACAGCGATCATGTGACCGGAATTGGAATTGGGAGTTCCAGGTCCCAATCATTAGTGGGGGATCGAGGGCTCTCAGTGAAACCCCGGTCTCTGTGCTGGGAGTGCGGCCCCATGGAAAAAAGCCCAGTCCAGTGAGGCTGCATATTTGCATATGCTCAGTGCCAAGGGGTTAAATAAAGTCTCCCACATCTTGCGCCAATCCTCAGGGGCAGTACTGTGTCAAGGTCACATTCCCATCTGGAAAAGTATGATGGGATTTGCATCCTTATGTTACTAAAAATAGAGGTGTACAGCACTGAAATGAGACCTCAGGTCGTGGGACACGTGCACCATCTAGTCTCAAAGGCCTTCGATAGCAACTGGTGAACATGGTTTAATAGTCAGAGATTCTAAAAAGTGGTGGAGTTGAAGATAATGGAAGCGCTCTGAACCAAGGATCTCATACAAGTCAAGAAGATGCTGGTATGAGCAGATTCCCTGTGCAGTCAATAAAGAGCTGACCATAGTAAGGCCCTTCAGAATCCACCAATCAGGGGGTTCTCTATCCCATGGGAAAATAGAGGGCAGCTAAAGGGGCCTATTTCCAAGAAGTCTGGTCTGGGAATGTTATGGTCTAGAGAACTCACTGAAGAGTACCAGTTAGAAGAATGTCCAGCTGTCCTGTGGTCATCTTGAGTCTGTATCTCAGTCACTTTCCTGGAGGATATTGGGGCCTGGTGTCCTATTGACTGTGTGCAATTCTCAGTTCTTCAAAAGGAGGTCCTAAGATTTTTTTCAGCCAGTGGAGAATTCTGTGTGAACTTTCTGTCAGATCAGTGGGAAGAGACGTGTCCTCAAATGAGTTAGTTCAGCATTTTTGGGGTTTCCTATGCTCTCTTCACCCCACCCAGGTTTAATCTGCTATAAAGCTTAAGAAGACTCCCCTAGACTATTTTTTCCAGCCATTGGGGGAGGAATCTATTTGCTATAGAGGCTCTTTCAGAGGTGTGCTACATTCATAAATTCTGTATCCATCCACCTTATTGTTGGTCATTCTCTTATTATTTTCCTTTCAGCTTTTTCAAGCATAACTTTTTGTTCCATTAAGTTTGTTCTTTTCATATTTTGAAAACAAATAATAACAGCAGTGCTAATAAATATAAAAATAAACAAACCAACACCTTAATATTAATACATGCTCTCATAAATGTCCACAAAGTACCTGTGCAAAAATATTATTCACAACCCAAAGTGCTAATCTGCAATGCTTGAATTATTTTTGACACTGGGCAGGGGTTAACATTTGGGGCAATCAAAGTGTTACCTGTTTGCCTAACTATAGGTGATGTGTGTACTGTTTGAATAGGGAATGTGACAGTTTTTGTCTCCCTGCTTTACCAACACAGATCTCTCTCCTGTCACTAGCTCCAATGATCGGCGGGTCCCAGCTGCGAATCATTGGCCATGACCATAGGTATGTCAAGGAGCCAATGACAGCACAGATAGGTGGGCAAGCGTACATGCACCTCCTACCCGGAAAAGTAAAATTTTATATATATATATATATATATATATATGTGATTTTGTGCAGCTGGTCTGCGCTGTAGCAGTAAAACTACAGTGAGCAGTCGGCAAGTGGTTAACCTCCTTAGCGGTATTCCTGAGTGTAGCTCGGGGTAAAATTTCTATACGAAGAGCGGTAACCCCGAGCTACACTCGGGCTTACCATGCGGCGTTCTCTGGGGGGTCCCTGCAGAGCTTACCTTGTCCTTCGCTCCCACGATGTGTCCCCTCCAGCGTCCCCAGCCATCTCCTCCGGCCGATGCCGGCATCCGGCTTCTGTGTTCCGGTCCCTGTGACGTCGGGGCGTACGGGCGCCGGAACCGGCGGGAAATTTTAATTTTTTAAAAAATGTCATTTTTGCTGTCATTGCTATTTCAATGCATTTCACATACATTTTGTCCAGAGTGCTTTGTCCTGCGCCCTGTCTGCATTTTGAATGTTCTTTCTGCCTGGAAACTGAGAAAAGTCCATGGCGTCCAAAAAGCGTCCCTTTACATCAAAAGCGGTTTTAGAACAGCGATAGTACCACTTGCAGAATTGAGTGATAATGATTCGTGGGGGAAATTCGTAATCAGACACTAAAAACAATTTTGCGACTTTGCTCAGCGATGTGCGAATTTTCCTCTGTATTTCAAATTTCAGTGTTTTTGGTTTGATTATATTATTGAATTAAATTTATTATTATTATATTATTATTTTTTATGATTATTTATTAAATTATAATTTATGATTTCGTGTTTCAAATTTTATCATATCCGGAATGTTTAATAGACTCTTGTTCTGACAGATTTCAGTGAGTTATTCCTAAAAATTACAGCCTACAATAAAAAACTACATATTTCCATGCAAAAAAATGGTACCTCTTTCAGCACAAAAAATCGGAAAGAATCATACCGCCAGGGAGGTTAAACCACAAATAACAAAATTATTATGTACTTGTTTTTGCTGTGCCTCTTATGGCTCTACAGAAAAAATGCCACGTGGTTTCTCCTTGGATACGATATCTCAATCCTCTAACTTCCACTTTTGCTGGACAGCTTGAGCTGTTAAAATAAAGTTGAAAAATAACAGACTTACTGGCCGGATCACCAGGTGAAAATAAAGAGGCAGAAGCCTAAAAAGCCTAACGTAACCAAAATTATTGCACAATTTACTTAGAAAATATGATTAAAAAGTTATTTCCATGTACCAAAAATGATACGTTTGGAGCAATCATATAAGTGAAAAAATATCCCTAAAAATATTTAGTTTTCAAAATGGCATAAAAATGGCATGTCAAGGCTATTCATTAGCTTTCGTATTATATTTGGGGAAAAAAATGCCCATGAGAAAAGACAATATTGAATTCTTCCATGTTTGTGATGATCTCACATGTCCTGACCCTCCTCACAGCTGTAGGTCACATTGTATGTAACCTAGAAACCATGCAAACAAGCTATAGCCTGGCGAGGTGTAACAGCTGTGAAATACTTGAATTTATAAGAAACAAAAATCTGTACTTGCATTTTTATTCTTTTCAAAACTACCTCCCTGAACCGAGATTTCTCTCTTCATTAAGAACGATGAATTTAAAACACTCTTTTCCATTACTGGTAGAAAAATATTCATTTTCTTGTTCAATAAAACAATTACATGACTGGCTAGGCCAATGTTTTCCGTCAATAATGCTGTTTACTAAACTGGTATTGACCTGTATCTTAGGACACATGAAGCTTTGTGAAATTAATATCCCTGTCTGCGTTGTGCAATATTTTTCCAAGAATGATGAGTTCAGTCCATCCCTATTCTCAAATCAATATTGCTGTAATAATGCTAACAATACACTTGCCGTATCAGGAGCAAAATATGTCTTTAAAAGAGATGCATTCACACTGACTATGTAAAGCAATAAAAACAAAGCAATACAAAAGGAGTAGAGCATGTTGACTTTGCAAAATACATTTTTGCACTTATCTTACTTAAAGTGTTACTAAACCCCGGACCCTGCATTCACTATATCTGGTCTCTCAGGACCCTGCATTCACTATATCTGGTCTCTCAGGACCCTGCATTCACTATATCTGGTCTCTCAGGACCCTGCATTCACTATATCTGGTCTCCCCAGACCCTGCATTCACTATATCTGGTCTCCCCGGGCCCTGCATTCACTATATCTGGTCTCCCCGGACCCTGCATTCACTATATCTAGTCTCCCCGGACCCCACATTCACTGTATCTGGTCTCCCCGGACCCTGCATTCACTATATCCGGTCTCTCAGGACCCTGCATTCACTATATCTGGTCTCTCAGGACCCTGCATTCACTATATCTGGTCTCTCAGGACCCTGCATTCACTATATCTGGTCTCCCCAGACCCTGCATTCACTATATCTGGTCTCCCCGGGCCCTGCATTCACTATATCTGGTCTCCCCGGACCCTGCATTCACTATATCTAGTCTCCCCGGACCCCACATTCACTGTATCTGGTCTCCCCGGACCCTGCATTCACTATATCCGGTCTCTCAGGACCCTGCATTCACTATATCTGGTCTCTCAGGACCCTGCATTCACTATATCTGGTCTCCCCAGACCCTGCATTCACTATATCTGGTCTCCCTGGGCCCTGCATTCACTATATCTGGTCTCCCCGGACCCTGCATTCACTATATCTAGTCTCCCCGGACCCCGCATTCACTGTATCTGGTCTCCCCGGACCCTGCATTCACTATATCCAGTCTCCCCGGACCCGCATTCACTATATCTGGTCTCCCCGGACCCTGCATTCACTATATCCGGTCTCCCTGGATCATGCATTCACTATATCTGGTCTCCCCGGACCCTGCATTCACTATATCTGGTCTCTCAGGACCCTGCATTCACTATATCTGGTCTCCCCGGACCCTGCATTCACTATATCTGGTCTCCCCGGACCCTGCATTCACTGTATCTGGTCTCCCCGGACCCGTCATTCACTATATCTGGTCTCCCCGGACCCTGCATTCACTATATCTGGTCTCCCCGGACCCTGTACTCACTATATCTGGTCTCCCTGGACCCTGCATTCACTATATGTGGTCTCCCCGGACCCTGCATTCACTGTATCTGGTCTCTCCGGACCCTGCATTCACTATATCTGGACTCATTGACACAGCAGCAGGAGTCATTGGCTCCTGTTGCTGTCAATCACAGCCAGTGAGAAGTGGGGGTGGAGCTGAGCTGTGCTCTGTGTGTCCGTTTTGGGAGCAAGCACACACACGTGGCCACATAGCAAGCAGCGTGCTAGGGGGGGAAGGGCCCAGAGCGGAGGCAGGGGACATGAAAAGAGGAAAACCATTGCACAGAACAAGGGAGTATAACGTTTGTTATTTCTTTAAAAGATTACCTTTAACTACTTGCCAACCGCAGATAGCCGAATGACGGCTACACTGCGGCCGGCTAGTTCTGGGAGGGCGTCATATGACGTCCTCCCAGAACGCGCTCTCCTGCGCACCCCCGGGGGCGCACACCCGGCGATCTCCATGATCGCTGTGTCCTACAGACACAGCTGATCACGTGATGTGGTAAAAGGCCAATCACAGCAGCCTTTTACCACGTGATCAGCCGCGTCCAATGACACGCTGATCACCGGGAAATGCAATTGCCGGTTCTCGGCTGCACTTTCCTCACGCTGTCAGAGTGTGAGGAAAGTACTGCCAAGAACCGACAGTTGTCAGAGCAGGGATCGGCACTGATCATCAGGGCACTGATGATCAGTGCCCTGATGATCGGTGCCCAGCAGTGCCACCCACCAGTTCCACCCACCAGTGCCCAGCAGTGCCACCCAGCTGTGCCCACCAGTGCCATCCACCTGTGCCCACCAGTGCCATCCACCAGTGCCCATCAATGCAGTGCTGCCAGTCTGTGCCACCAGTCAGTGCCCATCAGTTGCGCCAGTCAATGCCTAGAAGTGCCGCCAGTCAGTGCCCAGCAGTGATGCCAGTCAGTGCCACCTATCAGTGCTGTCTATCAGTACCCATCATCAGTGCCGCCTATCAGTGCCACCTATCAGTGCCGCCTAGAAGTGCCGCCTATCCGTGACACCTCATTAGTGCTGCCTATTAGTGCCGCCTATCCGTGCCACCTCATTAGTGTTGCCTATCAGTACCGCCTATCAGTGCCCTTCAGTGCTGCCTATCAGTGCCGCCTATCAGTGCCCATCAGTGCTGCCTCATCAACGCACATCAGTGAAGGAGACAAATTACCTGTTTGAAAAATTTTATTATAGAAACAAAGAAAAATTTTTTTTTTTTCAAATTTTTTGCACTTTTTTGTTTATGGCACAAAAAGTAAAGTGCCCAGCAGCGATTAAATACCACCAAAAGAAAGCTCTATTTGTGAGAAAAAAATGATAAAAATTTCATATGGGTATAATCTTGCATGACCGCGCAATTGTCAATCAAAGTGCAACAGTGCTGAAAGCTGAAAATTGGCCTCGTAAAGAAGGGGGTATAAGTGCCCGGTAGGCAATTGGTTAAATAAGGATCTTGACTGACTACGTTCTCAGACTAAAACAATTAATTACTTTTTTTAATTTTTTAGACAGTGTGTATAAAATATTTCACATGATTTTTTCATATTAACTGTATATATATATTATAGTTTCAAAATTAGTATTAACTTTCATAAGAGTGTAAACTCACTTCAGGCTTCAAACTCAGTGCAGAAGCGCTGATCAATTCAAATACTCATATAATTATTTAAAATTAAAATAATAGATATTTTTGAATTTAAATTATTTAAATTATTAAAGAAAAACTATTATTTTTTGTCAGTTTTATTTTTTAATACATTTTTAAAATAACATTTTATATTGGTTTGTAAAATATTTATGTAAATTTTTTTTACAAAAATTTCATGCAGGGTGCATGCTTGACACTGGTGATACATCAGTATGTATTTTGTAAAAAGAGATCACATTAATATTATTATTATTATACAGGATTTATATAGCGCCAACAGTTTGCTCAGCACTTTACAATATAACTGGAGACAATACAGCAACAATACAGTTCAATACAAGAAGGAAAGGAGGGCCCTGATCCTTGGAGCTTACAATCTAAGATCAGAATCTGTCTGCCTTCAGATGTTTGCACTATGAATAGGTCATGGGGTATGAGTTTTATAAATTATTTTGTACAGTATGGTTTGTTACCTGCCTGGGAGAAGGGTGTGCGTGGCCTAAACATTTGAAAAGATTTCTGTCCTCTTTACAGGGGGTCTTCCTGTGGGATGTAAATGACTGGAAGGGGCAATGCAGAGGGATGAGGTGACACATAAAGAGACATGCTATGTGTAGACTTTTTTTTTTGATCCTGGGGACTACACATCTTTACAATACAATAGAAAAGAATAGAAAATAAGAGAATAGAATATAAAAGAATAGACTAGAATAGAAAAAACAATAAAATAGAATATTCTTCTTCTTATTATTATACAGGATTTATATCGTGGCAACAGTTTGCGCAGAGCTTTACAAAATGAAGGCAGACATTATAGTTACAATACAATTAGGTACAAGAGGAAACAGAGGGCCCGGCTCCTTAGAGCTTACAATCTACACTAAGCAACTTATTCACTCCCTGGTTATCTCTCGCCTTGACTATTGTAACTCCCTCCTCATTGGCCTACCTCATCGCAGGCTATCCCCTCTTCAGTCTATCATGAATGCTGCTGCCAGACTCATCCACCTTACTAACCATTCTGTATCCGCCACCCCTCTCTGCCAATCCATCCACTGGCTTCCCATTGCCCAACAAATAAAATTCAAAACACTAACAATAACGTATAAAGCCATTTATAACTCTGCCCCAAATTATATCACCGATCTTGTCTCTAAATATCACCCAAACCGTACTCTCCGATCCTTGCAAAACCTCCTACTCTCTAGCTCCCTTGTCTCCTCCTCCCATGGTCGTCTCCAGGACTTCTCCAGAGCTTCCCCCATCCTCTGGAACTCTCTACCCCAATTTATCAGACTATCACCTACTCTGCTCACATCTCTGAAAACCTATCTCTTCAGGGAAGCCTATCCTGCCCTCAGCTAATACTGGAATCTTCTACTCTTCCAACCAGTCCATCTCCCACAGTTACTACCTTTTCTACCACTAGCCCCTCCCTCCTAGATTGTAAGCTCCTAGGAGAAGGGCCCCCCTAACCCTCTTGTATTGAACTGTATTGTTGCTGTATTGTCTCCCGTTATATTGTAAAGCACTGAGAAAACTGTTGGTGCTATATAAATCCTGTATAATAATAATAATAATCTAAGAGATAAAATAAAGTAGACTATAACCATCTTCCAAATTCAAATTTTAAATAGAATAAAGTAGAATTTGAATGCCAAACAGAATTAAACTGAATTCATAAACAAAACAAATTCTGAAAATGAATTAAACAAATTTAACTAAACTAAATTATTTAAATAACGAATCTAAATGAAACAAGACAAAACAAAGTCTTTAGTTCTGCAGGATCTAATCAGGAATCCCCCAATCGCTATAAGGACTTTAAAATTATAATATAAAGGTCAACATACAATCCATCCACCCTCCCTGAATACTTAACAAAACAAGAGCCACCCATTATGTCATTATTTTGTAATAATTAGGATGTTATATTTTTATATAAGTATCTCTTTTTCCTTTCTTTAATGGTGCCTTAAAAATCCCATCAGGTATTTTATTCACTTCTTATTGTATATATATGGTTGCATCAGATTGGGCGGGTGAATCAGGCAACAGAATCTGTAGATTCTTGGAAAGTTAAAAATATACAAATTTCGACTAATTCGGATCAGATGCTTTATGTTTCTTACCTTAATGCTACATTGTATGTTAAATTAGCATAAACTTTGCATAAGGCAGATCACACCTTTGAAACACGGCCTGGATGCGTTTCTGCATATGCATTTTTGGCACATTTTTGATTCTTTCTAGTGCGTTTTTGATGCATTCTAATGCATTTTCACCTTTTTTTTCTCCTTAATAAAGACTTGTGTGTTCCAGTGCATTTTTGATGCATTCTGGTGCATTTTTTATGCATTCTAGTGCATTTTCACCTCTTTTTTTCCTTCACTTTAATAAGGACATGTGTGTTCCAGTGCGTTTTTGATGTTTTTTACTGCATTCCAGTACAGCTCAGTGCAGAAAAAATGCAGCATTTTCTACTTATTTTTCTAGAAATGGAATGCACTGGTGTGAACTATGCCATTGGAAACATTTTAACCCTTTGGCGATGGCACCTCCCGGCCCTTTAAGGGTTTCAGAAGCTGGGAAGCGGGGCAGGGTTTTAGGGTCATTTTTCGCTGTCACGGTGGTCACATAATCGGGAAAGGTCCCAATCGAAAGAGGAGATCGGGACCTTTCCGTGAGTACCGTGAGGGCGCATGCTCTCAGCACATATGTTTTTCTTAATTGCGCGCAAATGTGCGGCCGCTCGGCGTCAAGGCCCAGATGCCGGGAAGATGCACATTTGCGTGCGGCCTGCGCGAAGAGGTTAACCTACATGATCGGGAAAGGTCCCGATCGAAAGAGGAGATCGGGACCTTTCCGTGAGTACCGTGAGGGCGCACGTTCTCAGCCCATATGTTTTTCTTAATTGCGCGCAAATGTGCGGCCGCTCGGCGTCAAGGCCCAGACGCCGGGAAGATGCACATTTGCGTGCGGCCGCCACGAAGAGGTTAACCTACTATCCATGTTTTTTTGGTGCAGAAGTAAAAGCACTGGACTGCATGTGATGTGAACTGGCCCTTGGAGCGTAAACTAATTTCAGGCTTCAAACTCAACACAAAATCATTGATCAATTCCGATAGCCACATAATTGCTTTACATTGAAATAATTAAAGGGAAATTATACTAATTAAATGAGTTTTGTTACACACATTTAAAGATGAATACAAGGACCTGGAATGGTGGAGTGTGGCCGGGGGAACTTAAGGAGGAGAATAGAAATTGATTCTGGGATAAAGAGGCTGCCATGGAACCACTGATCGAATGATTTTCAAATGATTTTCTCTTTGTTGATGAGCAGGATGTTTTAACTGATAACGTTATTGTGAACTAAAAAATCCGATTGAACAACAGTGAAAAAGTTTGTCGTTTCGCATGCGAACGACCGATTTTCTATGCGGTGGTATGACAGGAGTATCAAAAAAAATCTATCAAGCGCTATCACGCATGAGCGGAAACAGAAGATGACCCGGATGTTTATGTCCAAGGAATCTTCGTAAACATGAATGAAAAATCCAAATGTTAAAAGTAGATTGGCCTAATGAGATGATGAAACCAGAATTCTGCAGATTATATTTTATGTATCACTACTTATGTATATAGATCATGTGATAAACTATATTATACTCATTGCTGGTCATTGTTGTGTATATCAATCGTTCTGGCCGGAAGGGCGTGGCTACAAGGTTACACGCACATTGCATCACTTCCACTTGTATGTAAGATGTCAACACTACGTATTGCCCGACGAACGATTTTTTTAGATTGGTTAATGTGGGCCACGATTTCGACCATAGAACGAATGCCTCTCAGTCATCGGATGATCGATCGGTCGATTTTCTAATCATGTATTCCCACCTTTAGAGGAGATAGAGAAAGAATAATTTGTTAGAGTGTGATATTTTTGACGTATAGGGGGTTTTTAAAAAATCCAATATGGCGTATTTTGATTTGTTCGTGCAAAAGTTACAGCGTCTACAAACTACGGTACAGTATATATACTGGAATTTTTTTTTCTTTTTAATACTAGTAATGGTGGCGATCAGCGACTCATAGTGGGACTACGATATTTCAGTGGACAATAGGACACTAACCGTATCTATGACACTGGCTAGGAGGGGAAGGGGTTACATCTGATCAAAGGGTTAACTGTGTGCCTAGCTAGTGTTTGATTGTACACTGCTTGGTGCTTTTACTTAGGGAAGTGATGGATCGTATTCCCCAATCAGTATCTTTTTGCTTTGTTTAATGCCTTAAAGTGTAACTAAAGGCAAAACTTTTTGTTAGTTTAGGATAGAGTGGAGAGGGATTAGAACACGTCAGTTTTTATTCCTGTCTGTGATTATCGTCAGCCTTCTGTTCTTCTGTTGCTGTGCAAGTTACCCTGCTTGATTACCCGTTACCAACCCGACTTGACTCTGACCTACTCTTGCTTCTCTCCTGGCTCTGACTTTGGTTTGCTTTACGGATCTGTCTATTCCTGAATGATGTCCTGTGTCTGACCCTGGCTTGCTCCTGACTATGCTTCTGCCTCTGTTCCTGATTGATATCTTGTGTTTGACCCCCTGCCCTGGCTTCTGACTATGCTTCCTGCTCTGCCCATCTGTGAAGATCCACCAGTTTTCCAGTCATCTGCTGTCTCCTCTCTGCCCTCAGGTGTCTTCTCATCTGAAACCACCAGACAACTGCACCACTAGCAACCAATGCTTCTTTGGTCACTGCACCTTCTGTCACCACCTTCAGGGGTGCTTTGCACTTAGCCGTAAGGGGAGCTCTCTCTCGTCACCTCAGCCTCCAGCTAGGTATGTGACACACAAACTACAGACAATTTTAGAAAAACACATGACATACAGAGTATTACACATGTACAAGCTATTCTTTCTAGCAAATAGGCATGGATAATGTATGTGATGGGCATACAGTTACTTAACGTGGTTCTTCCTGGTGATGGAGTCTTCTTCCTCCTTAGTGATGGATCTCTCCAGACTGCTTCTTGCTTCTTGGAGTCCTGCAAAACCACTAGAGCTTGCGTTGCTCAGCACTTGGCTGTGTTTAAGCCTTTTTTCCCTCCCCCTACTTTCTGCCAAACATCTCTTCCTGTCCTGAGCTCAAGAACCGGTCCAATGAGTTCATTAGCATATGAATAGGTGAGGCCTAGCTTCTACATATATTTTGCTATAAAAATCACTAAAATACCAAGAGCAGCACACCTTGGACTAGACTGCTGTTGCAAGTCTTTATGACAGGCACTTGTATTTCTATGTCAGGAAATTAGTGCAGCTAATGCTAATTCTTCTGCAGTTAATGCTAATTCTTCTGCAGCTCATGCTGATTTTTCTGCAACTCATGTGAATTCTTCTTCAATTAATGCTAAGTCCCGTGCAACTAATGCTAATTCCTGTGCAGCTAATGCTCGTCCACATGTACAAGCACACAGACGAGCCCAGGCTAATATCCAGCATGTACTGACACGTACTCGCATTTCGGTGTGCGTGTCTTCCCGCATTATCGCCAAACTGCCTATTTTAAGGAGACTCTGCTGTGTCCTAATCACTGGATGTTCTTCAGCTTCCTGTGACCCGTGTTCCTGTTTGTACTGACTGATCTTCCATTGCTGACCCAGCTTGCTCCTGACCTTGCTCTGTGGATTCCCGGATTCTGACCTCGGCTTGCCTTAGACTACTCTTTGTCTGATCTTCTGGTGCTGACTTCAGCTTACCTCTGACTATTCCCTGCTTGATCTCCTGTTGCTGACTTTGGCTTACCTCTGACTATTCCCTGCTGGATCTCCTGGTGCTGACCTCAGCTTGCTACTGGACCTCGCTCTGCTTGCTAACCTGGTACTGACTCCAGCCTGCCTCCTGACCACACTGCTGTCTCACTGTGTATGATCCTGGCTCACCTTGACTACATCCCTGACCGTGGCACTCACCTGCTACCAAGCTATCGGCACCCGTGCTTCATTGAGCCTTGTACCTCTTTCACTGCATTCAGGGGTGCTCAGAACACAGCCACAAGGGAATCCCTCTTGTCAACTTGGCCTCCAACCAAGGTACGTGACATTCCACTACATATTGGTTACCAATTGTCTTTTTCAGTAATAAATATCAGTTTTTGCTACACTTAGATTGTGCCTTCTGGTGTTCTTTTTTTCATGTTTAATAAGGTTGGACTGTGGCAATCACCTGCTACCAAGCTATCGGCACCCGTGCTTCATTGAGCCTTGTACCTCTTTCACCACATTCAGGGGTGCTCAGAACACAGCCACAAGGGAATCCCTCTTGTCAACTTGGCCTCCAACCAAGGTACGTGACATTCCACTACATATTGGTTACCAATTGTCTTTTTCAGTAATAAATATCAGTTTTTGCTACACTTAGATTGTGCCTTCTGGTGTTCTTTTTTTCATGTTTAATAAGGTTGGACTGTGGCAATCACCTGCTACCAAGCTATCGGCACCCGTGCTTCATTGAGCCTTGTACCTCTTTCACCACATTCAGGGGTGCTCGGACCAGAGCCACAAGGGAATCCCTCTTGTCAACTCGGCCTCCAACCAAGGTATGTGACATTCCACTACATATGGGTTACCAATTGTCTTTTTCACTAATAAATATCAGTTTTTGCTACACTTAGATTGTGCCTTCTGGTGTTCTTTTTTTCATGTTTAATAAGGTTGGATTGTGGCAATCACCTACTACCAAGCTATCAGCACCCGTGCTTCATTGAGCCTTGTACCTCTTTCACCACATTCAGGGGTACTCGGACTAGAGCCACAAGGGAAGCCCTCTCGTCAACTCGGCCTCCAACCAAGGTACATGACATTCCACTACATATGAGTTACCAGTTGTCTTTTACACTAATAAATTTCAGTTTTTCCTACACTTAGATTGTGCCTTCTGGTGTTCGTTTTTTCATGTTTAATAAGGCTGGAGTAAAGCTCAAGCTACCTAAATCAATCCAAAGCTATTCTCTATTATAAACATACTCTTGTCAATCTGTGTAGATTTCAAGCTAACTTTATCCCCTTATTCAGTTATTCATAAGGTGGTAATGGAACAGCTTTCGTTGGCTTGATTGTTGGTGAGTTTCACTGAAATGCTTTATTAAAGAAAACACGAGCAAGGTTACATTTTGCAGTTTCCACCTCTCATTCATCTCTCTTCACCATTATTTCTCAAGCACAGTCAAGATGAAATAAACAGGATTAATAATGTATGTGTCCTTTTAAATGTGCAAGTTTTCAAATGATCCACCTAGTCTTTCTGGTCATTGGCTCGGTGCTGCTTTCATTTTCTGTCTACTTCAATTTCACCCTGTGGGTGAGCGCTTTAAAATATACATTTCACACCTCTTTATATGACGGAAAAGGGGAGCAGAACATTTCAGCTCTGCCCTTCTGTTTGCAGAGGATAGTTTTCGCTCAAACACTTGGCCTGATGTGGACTGAACATTACTTATGTCACACTTATTCCATCCTAAGTCTTTAATTAATATTCATACCGTGTAACTTACATGTTCTATTAATACACTGGCAAGTAACAGGGAAGCCTTTCATGAGAATGTTTTCATATAATCATGGCGTGGAAGGAAATCTTTTGCTGAATAACACATGTAAAGCAAGAGTTATAAAAATCCGCAGTCCTGGTTTATTTCAATTTAAAAAAACACGTTCGGCAATAACGGACCCAGAGCCATCTCTACACATCCTATGAGTTAAATAGTTTACTAAATTATATGGTTTTATTCTGTTTCTAAATAAATACAGTTCTATAAACCTTGTATTTTCTTCTTTATTGATCTCTCTTCTCTCTGTACATGGTATGCAATACGCAGTGAGTGGATCAGTCACTGTGGTGTTGGGAGGAATCACTTCTTCTAAAAAAATAAACGTTGGGTAATTTTGTTTTTAACCACTTGCCCTCCTGAGGATTTACCCCTCCCAATATGTGTAAATTATTATTTTTTTAAGTCCGCGGAGGTGTGAAAAAACGAAAAACCCGTAAGTGAACAAAAAAACGTGGACTTTTTGTTATTAAACATGTCCAGTAAAAAAGTTTAAAGAATCAAATTTCATCATAAATTTAAGCCAAAATGTATTCTGCTCCATGTCTTTGCTAAAAAAAATCCCAATACGTGTAAATTAATTGGTTTACATGAAAGTTATAGTATTTACAAATGGCAGTATAGATACTGGGATTTTTTTTGTACTAGTAATGGCGGTGATCAGTGACCTATAGTGGGACTGCGGCGGACATTCTGACACTTGGGGGGAACTAACTTGGTGTCACTGACATCCCCAGTGACACTAAAACAGTGATCAGTGCTAAAAATAAGCTCTGGCACTGTACTAATGACACTGGGCAGGAAGGGGTTAACATGAGAGGTAATCAAAGGGTTAACTATATGTAGGGAGTGTTTTACTTCACGGGGGGGGGTGTGTGCTTCACTGTAAGCACACTGATCCGGATGGCTGTGCTGTGCACAGCCATCCCAAGCAGTGTGCCTAAGGTGACGGGGAGGAAGACTGTAAACAAAACAATCTTCTTCCCCTTCGGAGATGCTCGGTAATCACCAGGTGCCGGCGGGTAATTACCGGCTGTGACCCGGTGATTGACAGCCTCAGCCGCAAATGGTGGCGCAAGCTCCCACTACCTTGAAATGCAAAATCATGTATATATACATGCTTTTGCGGACCAGTGCAGCCCTGTAGCAATAGTAGTATTTCTGCTATAGGGTGGCCGGGAAGCGGTTAATGACTCATGCTGACTATTTATTACCAGGATAGATTCATCTTTTCTGTAATCACTTAAGCTGCATTGCAGACATGTGCGGTTCATTTCATTCCAAATCACAATTCAGACAAAATTTTTGTTATTCTGAGACTCGGATGTGTCTGAATTTCCAAATTGAAATAGTAATGAATTTAAATGAATCCAAAATAATGAAATTAAATTGGAATCAAATCGAATTGCTGATTTACTGAAAAAGACTATGTGTAATAATGTTAGAATATAGCTGTCTTCTGAAATTTGAATTTTGAAAAGAATAGAATAGAATAAAACAGAATAGAATAGAAAAAATGGAATTGATTTGAATAGAATATAATAGAGTAAACCAGAATAGAAGTGAATAAATTAGAAGAGAAAATAAAGGAATAGAACAGAACAGAATAGAAAAAAAATAGAATAGATTTAAATAGAATAGAGTAAACCAGAATAAAATATAAAATAAAAGAACAGAAAAAGTAGAATAAAAAATAAAGGAATATAATAGAAAATAGAATAGAATAGAAAATAAAATAGAATACTGTAGATTAAAACAGAATAGAATATAACTGTCTTCCGAAATTCGAATTTTGAATAGAATAGAATCAGCTATTCTTCACAATGAATTCAGATCGATTCGATATTTTCATCATATTGGTCTGGCCAATGAAAGCAGAAGCTGGCCGCTAGATGATGCCAGCAGCCAGCAAGGAGGTCCAAGACATCCCCCAGGGACATGAAGAAGCTAAAGTTCCACTTTAAACTGCATTGAATTTCCTTGACCAGATGCAAATTATTGCACCTAAAAGCAGGGGCGGACTGACAACTCATGGGGCTCTACGTACTGATTGGAATCAGCGTCTTGGCTGTACTCTACTCATATGGACTGTAATATAAAAAAGAAACCACAAAGGAAGAAATATGGACTACTTTCTGACTATGATGAAAACATGGAGATGGGATCCATGGGTAGTGATGAAGAGAAAATCTTTGAATCCCAAAATATAAGAAGGTGATTAGTGACAGCTTTGTGCCTCATAGTCTACTTACGATTCTAAAGCCCAGCCTTCTGTCCTTGTGATGGCACAGGCTGATTTGTGCAAGGTCTGTGCTTTGAGGGGACATGAGCAGGGGCAACTCATGGGGCCCCCAGGCAATAGGGGATCATGGGGCCCCTGTGTCCTTGCCCAAACTCAAAAAAGCCTATGAAAAAGGTACCAGGGGCATCTCAAGGGGCCCCCTACTGACCCCGGGCCCTCGGGCAGTGCCAGAGTTTCCAAATGGTCAGTCCGTCCCTGCCTAGAAGAGACTATGGGGAGATTTAATAAAACTGGAGAGTGCAAAACCTGGTGCAACTTTGCATAGAAACCAACCAGCTTCAATGAAGAAGCTGAAGTTAGAAGCTGATTGGCTCTCCCGATTAGTTATACAAGTAAAAATGTTGAAGTAATTATAGCTGAAATAAAACATGGCTTGCTTAAAAGAATGATTCATTATTAGTGTTGAATAGTTCCTATAGGTCTAAATTATTTCTGGAGCGTTACATGATCCCTTTAGTAATTTCTGTAACCATAATGAGGAGTGCACAAAAGCATCCAGGGATATGCATTTCAAGGATAGAACGCAAATTGTTATAATGTGTTTTGATTAATACATTAACTCTTGGCTGTATTCAATTTCCATATATCCTCCTGCTGAAAGAGTTCTGCTTTGCTTTCTGATGCTTTTCTAAGTGTCTAACTGTTCTATGAGACATCAGTGAAAATTGTAGGTTTTAAAAGCATATAAAAGCTTTTGTGGATGTTCAATGAATATAAAGGCCTTGTAGAAGTGCTGTAAAAGTTTCTTATTTTAGGTAAATTTATTTATTTCAGATAATTATATAACACCATCAATTTATGCAGCACTTTACATATATATTGTACAATCACATCAGTCCCTAACCCTCAAGGGGCGTACAATCTAAGGTCCCTAACTTACATTCATACATATTAGGGCCAATTTAGACAGGAGACAATTAACCTAGATTGTAAGCTCGAAAGAGTAGGGCCCTCTTACCCTGTTTGTTATTGTTGTACTGTGCCATGTATTGTCCCCCCCCCTATTGTACAGCGCTGAGCAAACCCTTTGGCGCTATATAAACTCGATGTAATAATAATAACCTACCAGCATATTTTTGGAGTGTAGGAGGAAACCGGAGTACTCAGAGAAAACCCACACAGGCACAGTGAGAACATGCAAACTCCAGGCAGGTGTTGCTGTGGTTGGGATTTGAACCAATGACCCTAGTGCTACCAGGTGGAAGTGCTAATCATTTAGCCACTGTGCTGTATACATAAAGTAGCTTGCATTCTTTGTCTTTTATATTGTTTTACTCTTCTAACCTAGCTGTTCTTTACCTTTTGAACATTTATTTTTCTGAATGCAATATACACATGTGAAAAAACCAATAAGCCTAAAATGTATAGAGGCGTATGAAAGGGAACTATTACTAGCACTGATATATCCCAAAAAAAAAGTTTGTGCGTGTCTGAAATGTTGTTACATAAAGTTATCTTATAGTCAAATGTTAGCATTAAGCTTTATTATTTATTGTTTTGTGCATGTTTCTTAAGCTTTTATGTTCAGAACAATTTTTTTTTCCCATAAAATATAAAATAATGCACATAGATATTTCAGTTCCAGCCAGCAGGTGGAGTCCTACACTTATTTTCACATGTTTACTTGGCTAGCCTTAGCTGCTCTGTTAAAAAAATAGTGTTCACAGAACTACTCGGATACAGCTACCATGATGTTGTACAGAAGTGTAGTGCTGTGAAATACAATGCAAGTGATTAATGCAGATTGTGAACACATATGTTGTAATTAAAATGACCATTCAATAAAATAAATAAGTGTGGATGTAAAAAAACAAAACAAAACACACATACTGTATATATATATTTGAACACAGGCACAATTTTTTCCCATTTTTTTAATCAGCTCTGGACCTTTTACCTGCTTAATTGATGAAGAAATAACAAAGGAGTAGCCCACACCTGGCCATGAAACAGCTTTTACTGTTACTTTTGGTCCCTTGAAAAAGGGGGGATGGCTACTATTATTATTATACAGGATTTATATAGCGCCAACGGTTTGCTCAGCTCCTTGGAGCTTACAATCTAAGAGCTGTAATTCCTAAACCCTTCCTCCAAGTTGGATGTACATACCCTGAAATTAAACCTGAGAGTGTGCACTTTCAGCCCATATCCATTAAATAACTATAGCTTGAACAGGGGCGGACTGACAACTCATGGGGCCCCCGGGCAATAAGGGATCATGGGGCCTCTGTGTCCTTGCCCAAACTCAAAAAAGCCTATGAAAAAGGTACCAGGGGCATCTCATGGAGCCCCCTATTGACCCCGGGCCCTCGGGCAGTGCCCGAGTTTCCAAATGGTCAGTCCGCCCCTGAGCTTGAATATGTTTTGGTCAATACCTGAAAAAACTAAAATTATGTCTGTGTCCAAATATATATTGTTTCAATGAAGAGTCAGGAGAAGAAAGGAACCAAAATTTTACTGAGTGCAGCAGAGGAGGACATCGGTCAGTCCCAAAAGCCTTTACCCTTCTATGCAAATGAACTGCACACCACCTCGGTGTTCCCAATGCATTTGTGTGTATGGAAATAAAAGCTATTAGAAGGATTTTGAGCTTTATTCACTTTTTTCAACACACTGCTATTATTTTGAACACAACTGTATATAGTACAGTCACATCAGTCCCTAACCCTCAAGGGGGCGTACAATCTAAGGTCCCTAACTCACATTCAGACATACACACAGGTATAGGGAGAATCCCAAAAGGAAAACAATTGTTTGCTGTAACTACTTATAAAGCGTGAGCTAGAGTTCAGCTTCAATTTGTTAGTGTATCTAGATCTGCTAGTACATCGAACACTCCCCTCTCCCCAGACTGACAATGCTGCTGTTCAATGGTGCCCCCTGTGCTCCTTCATCTAGAGTGGAGGTACTCTGATACAGGAGGTGTGTTACTGGCTAGATCACCATGTCAAAACACAGGGAAAAAGCCTAAAAAAGAAAACTGATGCAGACATGACATCTATTGATTGGTAAGCTGCAATATAATACATTCCTGGTTTGGGGTTTAATACCGCCTTAAGGCTTGATAAGTTGCAATATATATAATTTTTGTTTTGCGGTTTAATATGACTTTAAAAGAAATCCGTAACAATGAAAAGCTAGAAAATATCATTTGAAATAGCATTAACCTGTTTAAGCTTGTATGAGTTTTTAGTGATTGTATTTAGATCTATTAAGACAGATATATATATAAAATCACAGTATATACAGCTAGGACCATATATATTTGGACACAGGCACAATGTTAGATTTTTTCAGGTTATTACCAAAACATATTCAAGCTAAAGTTATATAATGGATATGGGCTGAAAGTGCACACTCTCAGGTTTAATTTGAGGGTATGTACATCCACATTTGAGGAAGGGTTTAGGAATTACAGCTCTTGAGAGTAGCCATCCCCCATTTTTCAAGGGACCAAAACTAATTGGACAAATGAATATACCGTATATACTCGAGTATAAGCCGACCCGAATATAAGCCGAGGTACCTAATTTTACCACCAAAAACTGGGAAAAACTATTGACTCGAGTATAAGCCGGTGGTGTCAGTGGGGGCAGGAATAGTGCCCCATCGTTGGTGTCAGTGGAGGGAGGAATAGTGCCCCATCGTTGGTGTCAGTGGGGGGAGGAATAGTGCCTAATCGTTGGTGTCAGTGGGGGGAGGAATAGTGCTCCATTGTTGGTGTCAGCGGGGGGAGGAATAGTGCCCCATCGTTGGTGTCAGTGGGGGGAGGAATAGTGCCCCATCATTGGTATTAGTGACACCAATGATTGGGCACTATTCCTCCCACTGACACCAATGATACTTACCTTGCTGACCCCTGCTCCAGCCTGGGCTCGCTCGCTCCCTCCCTCTCCCATGGTACACACTTACCGGTCAGATGTCTTCCTTCTCCGGCCGCTCTCCTCCTCTTCGCTCGCTCGATCTTCGCGGTGCCGCTCGGCTCCTCCTCTCCAAGCTCCACCTCCTCGCCGGTGATTGGGCGCCTGTGTGCCTCTCCTGAGCTACAGTTCCGGCGGCCAATCACCGGCGAGGATTGATCCCGGGGGTGTGTCCAGATGACAGGGACGGCATGTCATCCCACCCACACCTGGAGACGGATAGAGGAGCGGTGTCTCGGTTCCTAAGGCAATCGGAAATATGTGTTTTCCGATGGTCTTAGGCGACCCCTGTGAAAGTGTCATTCGACCCCCAAAGGGGTCGCGACCCACAGGTTGAGAACCGCTGCTTTAGAAGCAGCGCCCCCGGCTAGACATCTGCAGACGTTGACTCGAGTATAAGCCGAGGGGGCCGTTTTTCCAGCACAAAAAATGTGCTGAAAAACTCAGCTTATACTCGAGTATATACGGTAATCAAAAATAAAATGTTAATTTTTAATATTTTGTTAAGAATCCTTTACTGGCAATGACTGCCTGAAGTCTGGAACCCATGGACATGACCAAAGACTGGGTTTCCTCTTTTCTGATGCTTTGCCAGGCTCTAACTGCAGCTCTCTTCAGTTGTTCTTTGTTGGTGGGTCTTTCTGCCTTTAGTTTTGCCTTCAGCAAGTGAAATGCATGCTTAATTGGGTTGAGATCAGGTGACTCGGCCATTGCAGAATATTCCATTTTTCCTTCAAAAGCTCCTGGGTTGCTGTTGCAGTGTATTTTGGATCATTGTCCATCTGTACTGTGAAGCGCCATCCAATCAACTTTGCTGCATTTGGTTGAATCTGGGCTGATAGTATATCGCTAAACACTGCAGAATTCATCCGGCTGCTTCTGTCTTCTGTCACATCATCCATAAACACCAATGACCCAGTGCCACTGGAAGCCATGCATGCCCATGCCATTACACTGCCTCCACCATGTTTTACAGATGACGTTGTGTGCTTTGGATAATGAGCTGTTCCAAGCCTTCTCCACACTTTTATCTTCCCGCCATTCTGGTACAGATTAATGTTAGTTTCATCCGTCCAAAGAATGCTATTCCAGAACTGGTCTGGCTTTTTAGATGTTTTTTGGCAAAATCTAATCCGGCATTTCTATTCTTCAGGCTCATGAATGGTTTGCACCTTGTGGTGAACCCTCTGTATTTGCTCTCGTGAAGTCTTCTCTTGATTGTAGACTTTGACAATGATACGCCCACCTCCTGGAGAATGTCCTTCACTTGCCCGGATGTTGTGAATGGGTTTTTCTTTACCATAGAGAGGATCCTGCAATCATCCACCACTGTTGTCTTTCGTGGACGTCCATGCCTTTTTATGTTTCTGAGCTCACCAGTGCATTCTTCTTTCCTCAGAATGTACCAAACTGTTGATTTGGCCACTCCTAATGTTGCCGCTATCTCTCTGATGGATTTGTTTCATTTTTGAAGCTTTACAATGGCCTGTTTCACTTGCATGGACAGCCCCTTCGAACACATGATGTAGGTTGTAAGCTCAAAAGAGCAGGGCCCTCGAACCCCTCATGTACTGTTTTGTTACTGTATTGTCTTATGTTCTGTCCCCCACTACAATGTACAGCGCTGAGCAGACCTTTTGGCGCTATATAAATACTGTATAATAATAATAATAATTCCAAATGCAAATACCACACTTAGAGTCAACTCCAGACCTTTTACCTGCATAACTGATGAAGAAACAACGAAGGAGTAGCCCACACCTGGCTATGAAACAGCTTGAAAAAGGGGGGATGGCTACTCTAAAGAGCTGTAATTCCTAAACCCTTCCTCCAATTTGGATGTACATACCCTCAAATTAAACCTGAGACTGTGCACTCTCAGCCCATATTCATTATATAATCATAGCTTGAATATGTTTTGATAAATACATGAAAAAATCTAAAATTGTGCCTGTGTCCAAATATATATGGACCTAACGGTGTGTGTGTGTATATATATATATATATATATATATATATATATATATACACATTGCGGTTTTGAAGAGGTATTTTTTTTGTTCAATAGCCATTTCCCTTTCACATAAAAGCGATCTGAGTGGCTGATCAGCTGCTGGATTGCTTTTAGAAGCAGCGGGAGGGAACAACCCCCCCTCTCAACGCTCAACAATGTTTTCTGGGCTTATCATACTCACCCTCAACCGATCCAGCAGTGGTGATGGCTGGACACAGGTGAGGAAAGATGATCCTGTTTGATCTAGAAGGACCAGAGCAACGTTGTGACGTCACTTCCGATCTAAGCATAAAATAAGATCAAACATAAGATTTTTTCTTTAATCTTATGCTTTTAAAGGTAGAGGCGACATTTGGGGTCATATAGACCCCAGACCTCTCCATAAAGAGGACCTGTCAGCCCTTATTCCTATTATAAGGGATGTTTACATTCCTTGTGATATGAAAAAAAAGTAATAATAATAAAAAAATAAAATAAAGCGCCCTCATCCCTCCATGCTCGCACATGTGAGGTATTGCCGCGAATGTTATAGCAAGAGAAATAATTTCAGTGCTAGACCTCATCTGTAACTCTAAACTGGTAACATGTAAAAATGTTTAAAGTGTCGCCTATGGAGATTTTTAAGTACTGCAGTTTGTGACCATTCCACAGAAGTGCGCAATTTTAAAACATGACATGTTAGGTATCTATTTACTTAGTTAGGTATCTATTTACTTGGCATAATATTTTTACAAAAAATTGATTATATATTGTGTGTTTTTTTTTTACTTCATTAACCTCCTCGGCGGTATGATTCTTTCCGATTTTTTGTGCTGAAAGCGGTACCATTTTTTGCATGGAAATATGTAGTTTTTTATTGTAGGCTGTAATTTTTAGGAATAACTCACTGAAATCTGTCCGAACAAGAGTCTATTAAACATTCCGGATATGATAAAACTTGAAACACGAAATCATAAATTATAATTTAATAAATAATCATAAAAAATAATAATATAATAATAATACATTTAATTCAATAATATAATCAAACCAAAAACACTGAAATTTGAAATACAGAGGCAAATTCGCACATCGCTGAGCAAAGTCGCAAAATCGTTTTCAGTGTCTGATGACGAATTTCCCCCACAAATCATTATCACTCAATTCTGCAAGTGGTTCTGATTTACTATCTCTGTTCTAAAACTGCTTTTGACGTAAAGGGACGCTTTTTGGACGCTATGGACTTTTCTAAGTTTCCAGGCAGAAAGAACAGTCAAAATGCAGGCAGGGGACAGGACAAAGCACTCGGGACAAAATGTATGTGAAATGCATTGAAACAGCAATGACAGCAAAAATGACATTTTTAAAAAATTTCAAATTTCCCGCTGTTCCGGCGCCCGTACGTCCCAACGTCACAGGGACCGGAACACAGGAGCCAGATGCCGGCATCGGCCGGAGGAGATGGCCGGGGACGCTGCAGGGGACACATCGCGGGAGCGAAGGACAAGGTAAGTGCTGCAGGGACTCCCTGAGCAACACTGCATGGTAAGCCCGAGTGTAGCTTGGGGTTACCGCTCTTGGTACTCAAATTTTATCCCGAGCTACACTCGGGAATACCGCTAGGGAGGTTAAAGTGTATTTTTTCCCAAAAAAACTGCGTTTGAAAAATACTTGCACAAATACTGTGTGATATAAAAAATTGCAATGATCACCATTTTATTCTCTAGGAGCTCTGCTAAAAAAATATATATATATAATGTTTTGGGGTTTTAAGTGATTTTCTAGCAACAAAATACTGATTTTTAAATGTAAACAAGTGTCAGAAAAGGCTTGGTCTTCAAGTGGTTAAGAAAAAAACTCAACGAGACATGTTTGTTTCACCCGGTTAGACCCTTTATTTAATTTTGTGATGTTGGGTTCATTGTCTAGCTGTTATTGATTGATCACTATGAACAGAAAGGACATTTTCTCCTCTAATAATATACATGGGACCTAATAGGCATCCCCGTATTCTAGCTACTTCAGACAGAGAACAACTTTGTTACACTGACAAAAAAATAATTCTATCGTCCAAGATTTATTGCAACCAGATAATCAAAAATATAGCAGAAGAACGACATAGAAAAAATATTTCCATCTCAATAAATGCTATTGTAGAAAGATTTGCACACAATACAAAACAAGCAAAATAAATGTATAAGCTTGCTTTATTAAAAAAAAAAAACGAAAATGATAAAACCCACAGAAGCATTTTCAATTTCTCCAGAAAAACAAGCAATGAATTATTAATTCATAGTTATATGTTGGCAAATGCATTCCGTTCATTTCATGTTTCTGCATTTACATAGTGATAAATGACTCTTGGGCTCTTTTATGGGCTGAGCAAATATGTTGATTTATTTAATCATGTCATCTGCAGTATGGTGCCGGCCAAAAAACAAGAAGATGGCGGTGCGCTTGTTACTCAGACGGGACATAAGGGAAACGTAAATTAAAGGAGATAGCCCTGTGCTATCAGTAAGCGTGATTTTAATCTCCGTCCAGCTAGATTCCACGGGGCACGTACAAATGAATTAGTAAGAAATAAATGTTGCCAGTAATAAGTGCAATGAAATGCTGAAGAGCATACAGCCCGTGTGCAATAAAGAGTCCCAGACACCCATTTTCCGCAAAAAGTCCTATTACAATAAATGGACTATTCCCAGCTATCACTCTGTATTATGTGAGCTTAGAAAATACTTATTTTTGCAATACTGATGTCTCATTATCATTTCTTTCTACTGCAGAGTGTATAGCTGAAAGTGATTGTAAAGGCTCAAGGTTCATTCTATGCATGAAGGTAAAAAAGCCTTCTGTGTGCAGCATCCTCCCCAGCCCCCACTAATGCTCACCTAAGCCCCCTCTCAATCCAGCGATGTGCACTGGAGTCTCGGCTATCCAGGCACTCCCTCTCCTCATTGGCTGAGAAAGCCAGTGGCTCCCACTGCTGTCAATCACAGCCAGTGAGACAATGAGAACAGAGAGGGGGCGGGACCAAACCATGGCTCTGTGAATGAATGGACACACGGAGCAGCGGCTGGGGAGTGCGCTTGCTTGAGTGACCCCATAGCAAGCTGCTTGCTGTGGGGCACCCGACAGGAGGGAGGGGCCTGGAGCAGCAGCCGGGGACCCGAGAAGAGAAGGATCCGGGCTGCACTGTGCAAAACCACTACCCAGATCAGGTAAGTATAGACATGTTTCTTAGATTGTGAGCTCCTAGGAGCAGGGCCCTCCTAACCAGGGGCGGACTGACCATTTGGAAACTCGGGCAATGCCCGAGGGCCCGCGGTCAGTAGTGGGCCCCATGAGATGCCCCTGGTACCTTTTTCATATGCTTTTTTGAGTTTGGACAAGGTCACAGGGGCCCCATGATCCCCTATTGCCCGGAGGCCCCATGAGCTGTCAGTCCGCCCCTGCTCCTAACCCTCTTGTATTGAACTGTATTGTTGCTGTATTGTCTCCCGTTATATTGTAAAGCGCTGAGCAAACTGTTGGTGCTATATAAATCCTGTATAATAATAATAATGTTTGTTATTTAAAAAAAAATAATAAAAGCCTTTAGAATCACTTGAAAGTCAATGAAGTCAAAATTTGCAGTGGCACTGTATACCTGTGTGCTGCTGGTCACAAATTTTGGCGTACATGATACCGCTAATACCCTCTTGCCGATCATACACTGTAACTTGTGGGCCAGCTACAAAAATCACACGATTACGCTTTTACGGGAAAGGTGGCACACAGGCACCCTCCTAGCCGTGCTGTCATTGGCTCCCTGACATGCCGATCAATGGGTCCCGGCCAATGATTCACGGATGGAACCTGCCGATTGTAGGAGTTAGTGACAGCAAGGATTTGCTGGTTTTTGGCTCAAAAAGCAAAGCAGGGTGGCAAACACTGTCACATCTCCTAGTAAAACAGTACAGAGTACACACATCACATATAGTTATTGCCCCAAACGTTAACCCCTTCCTGCCCAGTGTCATTAGTACAGTGACAGTGCATTTTATTAGCACTGATCACTGTATTAGTGTCACTAGTCATGTTAGTGTCAGAATGTCTGCCGTATCACAGTTCCGCTGATCGCAGCCATTGCTAGTAATAACGAAAAAAAAAATACCAGGATATACTGTATATTATTATTATACAGTATTTATAAAGCGCCAATAGTTCGCTCAGCGCTGTACATTACAAAGGGGGACAGAACATGTGACAGAACAATACCAATACAATGCAAAACATGAGGGGATCGAGGGCCCTGCTCCTTGGAGCTTACAATCTAGGATAATACGGCTGATACCCGTTTGCCAATCATGCACTACCCCAAATGCACATAAATCAATAGTAAACCAGAATAAAAATACTAATTTTATGAATTAATAGCCTGGAAACCTGTAAAATCCCAATCCACGTATATTTTGTCTTTATACAATGATCTCTGTACTGGTTGTTTAGTTACCATATTGGTTCTGTTGCACCCATGGCCATTAATTAAAGGCACATCCCAACTAGATGGTTCGAATACCCCCCTGTTCAGTTTGCAGTCGGAACATCCGAACCTACAGAATGTGCGACCGAAAACTTGGAACACGAACAATATACTGAGAGGCATCTTACTGTATCTGAATATGTGGTAAGATACCGCTCAGATACTAAAATACGGCATGAGTTATATTATTAAGTCATGCATTATTTTATTAGTGAAACATTCATTCATGTTTCTGCTGTCAGTGGGGTTCCCTGCTGAATGTAAAAAATTGTCGGCATTGCCTGACAATTACATTTTTTTTAAAAAAATGGCATGGACCATACCAGGCCACATGCCCTCAACATGGGGGGGTGCTTTGGGGCAGGGGGCTCCCCCCCAAAGCACCTTGTCCCATGTTGATGGGAACAAGGGCCTCTTCCCCACAACCGTGGCTGGTGATTGTGGGGTCTGCGAGTGGGGGGCTTATCGGAATCTGGAAGCCCCTTTTAACAAGGGGGTCCCCAGATCCCACCCCCTCATGTGAATGAGTATGTGGTACCCATTCACAAAAAAAAGTGTAGTGTAAAAAAAAACAGGAGACATTCTTCGACAAGTCCTTTATCAAAAATAAAAATTACAAAAATATCCCCTGAAGTAGTTCCAACATCAGTCACAATGCCCGCTACCGCCACTATCTGACATTAAAAGCAAAACCGCTCCACTCGCTCCTGGCCATCTGACAGCTGTGCCCCGATGACAGTTCTTAAATACTGTCATGATGTCAAAAGGAGGCCGGGTGCACCCTGCCCCCTTGTGACATCATCCTATTATGGGATTGGCCAAAGCATTGCACCTGACCTGTGGTCAGGTGCATTGCTTTGACCAATCAGAATGCATTGTCAAAACACAGTGCATTGTGGGGGGCAGCAGGCGAACAGCCCGCAGAACACACAAACTGCCCATGTTCGAGTCGAACTTAGGTTCAACTTGAACATGTAGTCCATCACTAATTCCACCTGAAACCATTGAATTTTTCTGAAAGGGCCCCTGTAAAGGAAGAGTGTGAAAACTGTCCTCTCCAATGGGTTCCAACTTAGATGTTTCCTTTGATGAGGATCTATGCCCCCCAAAATTCTTCAACACAAAAGATACACTATATTGCCAAACGTATTGGGCCAACCCTCCAAATCATTGGATTCAGGTGTTCCAATCCCCTCCATGGACACAGGTGTATAAAATCAAGCACCTAGGCATGCAGACTGCTTCTACAAACATTTGTGAAAGAATGGGTCGCTCTCAGGAGCTCAGTGAATTCAAGTGTGGTCCCGTGATAGGTGGCCACCTGTGAAATAAGTCCATCCATGACATTTCCTGGCTACTAAATATTCCACAGTCATCTGTCAGTGGGATTATAACAAAGTTAAAGCAACTGGGAACAACAGCAACTCAGCCACCAAGTGGTAGGTCACGTAAAATGACAGAGCGGGGTCAGCGCATGCTGAAGCACACAGTGCGCAGAAGTCACCAACTATCTGCAGAGTCAATATCTAGAGACCTCCAAACTTCATGTGGCCTTCAGATTAGCACAACAACAGTGCGTAGAGAGCTTCATGGAATGGGTTTCCATGGCCGAGCAGCTGCATCCAATGGAAATATAGTGTACTTTCAGATGCTTTAGATTCCTGCACCCCAGCCCACAGGATCCCCCACCCGCTGTCGTCTGTCATGAGGGGCAGACCTAGAGCTTGTTACACCCTAAATATGGGTGTAATAACTAAAATGCTCCAAAAGGTGAACATATCCTTTAACCACCTCCCGCCAGCCATATGGTAATATGACGGACGCAAGGTGGTTCTCTCGTTCTGGGAGGACATCATATGACGTCCTCCCATTCTCACCGCGGATGCGCGGCTCAGGGAGAGCGCAGCGCGGCCATCGGCGGTGCGCTGTGTCTCTCGGACACAGCGGATTGCTGATCATGGAAAGAGCCGAAGATGTCGGCTCAGTCATGTGATCAGCTGTGTCCAATCACAGCTGATCACATGTAAACAGGGAAATGCCAGTTATCGTCATTTCTCTCCTCTCGAGCTGTCACGCTGACAGCTCGAGAGGAGAGGACAGCCGGTAATCGGCTTTCCGCGGAGGGGACATGTACACTGATCATCAGGGCACTGATGATCAGTGTGCCCTGATGATCAGTGTAGCCCCAGCAGCGCCACCTGTCAGTGTCCATCAGTGCCTCGTGCCAGTGCCCATCAGTGCCACATCAATGCCACATATCAGTGCCTACCAGTGCACATCAATGCCACATATCAGTGCCCATCTGAGCTGCCTTTCAGTGTCACCCATCAGTGCCAGTCAGTGCCACCTATCAATGCCAATCAGTGCCACCTATCAGTGCTGCCAATCAGTGCCAGCCAGTGCCGCCTATCAGTGCCAGTCAGTGCCGCCTATCAGTGTGCATCAGTGCCGCCTATCAGTGCCTGTCAGTGGCACCTAACAGTGCCAGTCAGTGCCACCTAACAGTGCCAGTCAGTGACACCTATCAGTGCTGCCTATCAGTGCCATATATCAGTGCCATGTATCTTTGCTGCCTTTCAGTGCCCATCAATCATGCCTGTCAATGCCCATCAGTGCCACCTACCAGTGCCTCCTCATCAGTGCCCATCAGTGCCACCTATCAGTGTCCATCAGTGCAGCCTATCAGTGCCCATCACTGCAGCCTCATTAGCGCATATCAGTGAAGGAGAAAAATCACTTATTTACAAAATTTTATAAAAAGAAACTAAGAAAAAACGTTTTTTTTCAAAATTTTCAGTGGTTTTTGGTTTGTTTAAGAAAAAATAAAAAACCCAGAGGTGATTAAATACCAACAAAATAAAGCTCTATCTGTCACAAAAAAATGATAAAAATTTCATATGAGTACAATGATGCATGACCGCGCAATTGTCATGCAAAGTGTGACAGCACTGAAAGCTGGAAATTGGCCTGGGCAGGAAGGGGGTATAGGTGCCCTGTAGGATAGTGGTTCAAGTGTATATCTAACCAAAATGTTTGTTTTGGAGAGAATTGGATTTGGGGCCCAATTTTCCCATTGGGGAGATTTCCTTTGATTTCTTATCCTGCAGACACATTTTGACACATATATGATTTAATAAGGGCAAATAGACTGTTCATTTTGCAAGGGAATTATCCCCAGAGCTTAATGAATGTGGTGATATTCCACTTTACAAAGAAGACCAAATTGGATGCAAGGAAAATAAAGAACAGCAATTTTGCTTGTACATGATTGGATGATGGAAGTCAGCCGAGCTTCGCCTCATTCACAAGGCTCTGGGGAAAATTCCCTTGCATATAGGATCATCCCTTGAAAAGTAAACAATCTATTTGCCTATAATGAATCAATCCCAATACGTCTGTAGTGAGAGGAAGTTATTACTAAAACGTTGTCACTGTAACAGGTATTTCCAGTGGAAAATTTCCCCTCACCTTCTGATTAGAAATTCGCATGATGAAAAAAATTTGTCTTGTTTAGAATTAATTTGTTAAGTTAATCATTTCCTTTTGTCATATTCATTATGTTATAATAATTTATTTTTAGATTTGTTTTGTATATTTGTTATTGTCAAATTGATTTGAAATTCAAATTCGAAATTCAAAATTTAAATTTTGGAAGTCGACTATATTTGTTCTATTCTGTTCTTTTCTGTTATTTGTTTTTCTATTCTTTTCGTTTCTACTCTATTCTATTCTGTTCTGTTTTATTATCTAATTTTTATTTTCTATTCTATTCTGTTTGATTCTATTCTTTTATTTGCTATTTTATTTTGTTCTATTCTATTCTTTTATTTTCTATTTTTTTCGATTTTGTTTAATTCTATTCCTTTATTTTCCATTCTAGTTTATTTTATTCTATTCTATTCTTTTATTCTCTATTATATTCTTTTTTATTCTGTTCTTTTATTTTCTATTCTGTTCAATTTTGTTTAATTCTATTCCTTTATTTTCTATTCTAGTTAGTTTTTTTCTATTCTATTCTTTTATTCTCTGTTCTATTCTTATTATTCTAATCTTATTCTATTCTATTCTTATTCTAGTCTTTTATTTTCTATTCTAATCTGTTTTATTCCATTCCTTTTTATTCTTTTCTATTCTTTTTTATTATATCCTGTTCTAATATTTTCTATTCTATTCTATTCTAGCCTATAAAGCAAGTAGGAACCATCATCTTATTTCACTTTATTGCCTTAATGCATTTATTACAATATGTTCCTATTTCAAATTCAGTCTTGAATTCGGATAATGCGCTTTGTTTTAACTTATTTCTGATTAGTTGAAATTCATTACTGTTGCGATTCAGAAATTCAGATACATCTGTAAAATGTGATGAGACAAACTGCACATGTCTACTTCTAAAAACAACATTTTGGATTGTCAGTAGTGGTGATAGTGTTGATAGTGGTCACCAGGGCAAGCAGAAAGGCTAACTCCTGGGCAGGGGCGTCACTAGGGTTGGTGTCACCCGGTGTGGAAACACGTGGTGTCACCCCGGTCCCGGGCTCTGTGTTGGGAGACACGGAAGGATGTCCTGTGCAGGGACCGGCCAGTGATGTGTGATACAGAGGGGTAAGCTCTGAGTCATTACCATTCATGGACTGACATGTAGAGTAGGAGCCATCCAATCAGAGGGTGGGGGCGGGCTCTGCTCCAGTGCACGGGGGACAGGCTGGGTGTGAATTTGCCTGCAGCAGTCGCTGTGATGCCGGGGATCAGACACTCCCCCCCCCTTGCCGGGACCCGACATCTCACCCCCCGCATGGCATGACTGTTCCTGGGGCTGCAGGAGGGATGAGGAGCCCCGGTACCTGGGGAGCGGACGGGGGACACTCCGCTCGGATGGATGACAGACACTGACAGCTCTTCTTTTCATTTTGGTGTCACGCCCTGTGATGGTGTCACACTGTGCGGCCTGCACCCCCCTAGCGACACCACTGCTCCTGGGTGCCAAGCGTACGCAAATATGTGGCCACTCAATGGCTGGGCCTTTTGCGCAGAGGGGCCGCATATTTGCGTACCTAATGTAAACCAAACATGCTGAGAGTGAGTGCCCTGAGTGCTCCCGGCACATTTACCAGCACCTCCCGAAAAGATCCCGATCGTGACTTGTGGTCTGGAGCATTCTGACCATGTGTCCACCAATGCAGCCACTCACAGCGGTCACATGACCCTAAACCCTGTCCCCGCCTCCTGGCGTCACAAACCCCTTAAAGGGCCGGGAGGCGCTGGCGCCAAGGGGTTAATCAAGCAAGAACACAGACAGCAATAAAAATGTGACGGAAGTTGTTATTTTTTCTTCTTTTATATAAATTTTTAAAAAAAGCTTTAGCTTTGGACAGGAATTCGGACATGCTGGCACTTGATAAAATAACTGAACACACTCTGTACAATGCTATAGAAAAAGCAGGCCTGGTTTATATATATGGCTGTGTGCAATGTTCTTAATTATTCCTGAAAAAAAGAATTTTCTTGGATGCATTTTATGTGTTTTTTTTTTCTTCTACAACAAAGGAAAGATACGCTAGATTAGTAATTCTAATTTGTTCAGGAAACATAAAGTAGAACGTGGGCAAAACAAGCTGTTTCCATCCAGTTTCAAAGGGATTTCAAATGGCTGCTAAAATAAACAGACATAATTACCCAAACAAATAATAAACTCGTGTTTGTTGAAAGAACTAAACACACTTCAGGACACATACTTCCCAAATTATATTTGCAATTACATGTAAACACATCAAGTGCCAGAATCTTTCCATCGGAAAAAAAAAATCCTAATAATATGTTCATGATTGCGGGTTTTAACTACATTTACTAAATCTGTATAACAGAACAAACTATAAATTGTGTTTTCATATTTCCTGAAACACCTTAAGGTGCCCATACTCTTCCAATAATTCAGTATATTTCTTTTTTTTATTATTATAATTTTAATTAATCAATTAATTAATTAATTACATTTTACAAAATGCCAACAGATCCCTAACACCAATTCTCTAAAACTAATTTACATATTCCATTTTCCCCTCCCCTCCCCACCCTGTCCCACCTCTCCAACTCTCCTTCTCCTTTTCCTACTCTTCTACGATTTGTCTCACTATACATTTATTATACATCCTTTCTCCCTATTCCTCTCCTTACTCTTTCATTCTCCTATTTGCTCCATCAGAGCAACATATTTCTGTGTAGTCCTATATTCACACCAGCTCTCCCATGTTTTTAGAAATGTTTCCATTTTATCCCTTGGTGTATTTAGGTTTTGTGCTGCCCTAGGCAACACAAAAATCAGGTGCCCCCCCTGCCATGGAGAGAGCTTGACATTGACCAACAACACCCCTGCCCATCCCCACCTGAGAGAGCCTTCCACTAAGCAAGAGAAAGAAAGACACTCACTTTCACAGCTCCAAAGTTGGGCTCTCCATACACCATCAAGCATCCCACAACCTCTCGCAGATCCCATCTGGTCCCCATGCCACATGTGTCCCTTCTTCCGGGGGGCGGTGCCCCCCCCCCAAAAAAAAATGCCACCCTAGGCAAATGCCTTGTGGTAAATACGTAAATAATATTTGGGTATCAACCCTTTCGCTGCATTAATTAAATGAAATATGCTCGTATTCTTATATTGTTTTACTGTAAGACCAGTATTATGAAATAAACACACCGATGGATCCATTGTTAAACTTTCTCCTTCAATTCCTTTTATTTGTTGTACTATCGTCTGCCAGTATTCCTGTATCTTGGGATATTCCCACCATACAGTATATGTGCCATTGTACCCTCTCTCCCACATCCCCTCTAGCAGAGAATTCTCTGGGTGATACTTTTGCACTCTACTCGGTGTATCATACCATCTTATACTTGTAAGCATAGATTAGGACCAAAAATAACAAACCGAAACTCAAATATATCAAGACAAATATAATGTGATAAACATCCGTGATATGAAAGAAATTTAAATAATGTCCATCCACCACCATAAAGTGCTCTTGCTTGCAGCAAAACAATTCAAGATTGCTGTCATCGTCTCCCAGTGAATTGAAGACTCACCAGAAATGATAACTGCTACTACAACAGCATAAACGCCCATGTGTTTCAACAAAGATTGCAAAGGCACATGTGGATGTCACTCTGTCTAGCTGAGCTGTAGTGAAATACAGCTCACCAAGAGCAAATAGATTTGCAATAGTGTAGTATTTATTAGAATCCAATAAAGTAAATAACAAATGAAACAAAGAGATGTTAGCTTACATAAACAGCCGCTGCCAACCCAGAATCGTGCACTGTAAACTCCTCCCTGACATGTTTCGTCCAAAGGGACATTATCAAGGTGTTTTGCGCTACACTTTATGTTTTATTTATATGCATTTAGGTTTGTATACTACCTATTGGTGTTAGCTGCCTTACACTTTTAGTCAGCGTGGATATTGTTTATTTTATTTGAACAAACCAAAACTAAGTGTCAATAATACAAAAGAATAAAAGTGACTGTATCCCAATAGCAGCTGCACTCACATTATTTTACATATAAATATAAATAGCAAATCATCAAAAAATGTGTTGCGCTACTCACAAATATAAAACTGCATATGCAGAAAATGTAAATAACTCAAATAAACATAAAAGCTCATATATGTGCTCATAAAGTGCTAAGTTCATAATCTGTAACTAAACAAAAAATTCAGTGCAAATAAAGCAGCTCAAAAGATCCCACTGATAGGCCTCCTTCACACTGACAGTCCAATCAGAACCTCCTGTCAGTTTTTCAGGCGGACCCGATCGGACCATCCATAGCTCTCTATGGAGTGGCGGGTGGTAGCGGACATGCGTCCAATAACACCTGCAGGCATCTGATCTAATCCTGTACGCTAAAAACAGACGGATGGGGATCTGTTCCCCATCTGTCCGGCGAATCAGATTGGATGACAGTCAGGTGGAAACGGACAGGTGGTCCTTTTCCATCAGACAATCCCATAGAAAACAGCGGGCCGTGTCGGTGTCCACTCTGCAGCAGTGGAGCAGACACCAACCTATCATTTGCCTGCTCAGTGGGGATCAGCGAAGAGATCACTCACTGAGTACGTGGATCTGCTGATGGGTCTGCCCCATCTGAGAGGGATCATGAACAGATTCTTCACCACTTGTGTGCACTGGCAAACACAAACTGCTTACCAAATCCTCAGACCTCAAAGAGATGGATGGATGAATAGCTGGGAACCTCGTGGTACTGTATCAAGCAAAACTTCTCAAGCTGACACCAACAATCCAGCAAGATAAACCAACTCAGGGTTGTATTAGTAGCAAGCAAGAGGAAGAAGGTCTCTTATGGTATAGTATTTAAAATCACAGTTTTATTAAGATAAGAAATGCTACTCACAAATGTGAAAAGTAAACCGGCATTACAATTTCATTTTGGCTCGATCAACACCACGAGGGGAGTGGTGATGCCACTGTTGTTGCTCTGCCCAATGCATTTCATCCAATAGGACATCATTACTGGGGCTACGGAGTATCTATTATAGACCATGAGAGACCTTCTCCCTCTTGCTTGTTAATAATACAACCCTGAGTCGGTTTATCTCCCTGGAGTGCTTGAGAAGTTTCACTTGATATACCATGAAGTTCTCATCTATCCATTTGGGTTCCCTCAATGTATAGCCAGACCTCCTTCTCTTTGAAGTCTGAGGATCTGGTAAGCAGTTTGTGATTGTCGGTGCCCACAAGTGGTGAAGAATTTGTTTATCAGTGGGATCTTTTGGGCTGCTTTTATCTGCACTGGATTTTTCATTTGGTTACCAATTGTGCATGTAGTACTTTATGAGCACATATATGAACTTTTATGTTTATTTTGGTTATTTATATTTTTGCATATGCACTTTTATATTTGTGAGCAGCGCAAAACACATTTAATGATGATAGATTAGGACCTTTTCAGATCTTCGCATTGTGGTAATGTGTGGTAAAATGCATGTTCTACTGCCTTTTATGGCAGCATGCAGTAATATGTACATCTCAGTCTATTACAGTAGCACGCTAATTAAAGCAACGATTCTTGATTCACAAAAGAGATTTGCGTTAACTGACATGTATTAACATAATGCATAAGGTAAAGGGAAGGAGCTATTTTTTTTTTATTTTTAGCCAGCTGAAAATGTTGATCCAATTATGTAACCAGATCATCACAGGGTAAAAATATAACATTTGCATAATAATGCATTTGCTAATGTGCTTGTTATGAGTTACATATAGTTACATAGTCTGAAAAAAGATAAAAGTCCATCCAGTTCAACCATTAAAAAAAAACAAAAGTTATATTTCTACACCCACAGTTAATCCAGAGGAAGGCAAAAAAACGAATTAAAGCATGATCCAATTTGCTCCTGCAGGGGAAAAAATTCCTTCCTGATCCCCCGAGAGGCAATCGGATATTCCCTGGATCAACTTTACCTATAAATATTAGTATCCAGTTATATTCTGTGTATCTAAGAAACAATACAGACCTTTTTTAAAGCAATCCACAGAGCTGGCCAGAACCAACTCTTGAGGGAGTCTATTCCACATTTTCACAGCTCTTACTGTGAAGAAACCTTTCCGTGTTTGGAGATTAAATTTCTTTTCCTCCAGATGTAAAGAGTGCCCCCTTGTCCTCTGTGATGACCTCAGGGTGAATAACTACATCGAGGTCACTATATGAACCACTGATGTATTTATACATGGAGATCATATCGCCCCCTATGTATTATTCATGGAGATCATATCCCCCCCTATGTATTATACATGGAGATCATATCCCCCCTTACGTATTATACATGGAGAGCATATCCCCCTTATGTATTATACATGGAGATCATATCCCCCCTTATGTATTATACATGGAGATCATATTCCCCCTTATGCATTATACATGGAGAGCATATCCCCCTTATGTATTATACATGGAGATCATATCCCCCCTTACGTATTATACATGGAGAGCATATCCCCCTTATGTATTATACATGGAGATCATATCCCCCCCTTATGTATTATACATGGAGATCATATCCCCCCCTTATGTATTATACATGGTGATCATATCCCCCCCTTATGTATTATACATGGTGATCATATCCCCCCTTATGTATTATACATGGTGATCATATCCCCCTTATGTATTATACATGGAGATCATATCCCCCCTTATATATTATACATGGAGATCATATCCCCCCTTATGTATTATACATGGAGATCATATCCCCCTTATGTATTATACATGGAGATCATATCCCCCCTTATGTATTATACATGGAGATCATATCCCCCCTTATGTATTATACATGGTGATCATATCCCCCCCTTATGTATTATACATGGTGATCATATCCCCCCTTATGTATTATACATGGAGATCATATCCCCCTTATGTATTATACATGGAGAGCATATCCCCCTTATGTATTATACATGGAGATCATATCCCCCCTTATGTATTATACATGGAGATCATATCCCCCCTTATGCATTATACATGGAGATCATATCCCCCTTATGTATTATACATGGAGATCATATCCCCCTTATGTATTATACATGGAGATCATATCCCCCTTATGTATTATATATGGTGATCATATCCCCCCTTATGTATTATACATGGTGATCATATCCCCCTTATGTATTATACATGGAGATCATACCCCCCCTTATGTATTATACATGGAGATCATATCCCCCTTATGTATTATACATGGAGATCATATCCCCCCTTATGTATTATACATGGAGATCATATCCCCCCTTATGTATTATACATGGTGATCATATCCCCCTTATGTATTATACATGGAGATCATATCCCCCCTTATGTATTATACATGGAGATCATATCCCCCCTTATGCATTATACATGGAGATCATACCCCCCTTATGTATTATACATGGAGATCATATCCCCCTTATGTATTATACATGGAGATCATATCCCCCTTATGTATTATATATGGTGACCATATCCCCCCTTATGTATTATACATGGTGATCATATCCCCCTTATGTATTATACATGGAGATCATATCCCCCCTTATGTATTATACATGGAGATCATATCCCCCCTTATGCATTATACATGGAGATCATATCCCCCTTATGTATTATACATGGAGATCATATCCCCCCTTATGTATTATACATGGAGATCATATCCCCCTTATGTATTATATATGGTGATCATATCCCCCCTTATGTATTATACATGGTGATCATATCCCCCTTATGTATTATACATGGAGATCATATCCCCCCTTATGTATTATACATGGAGATCATATCCCCCTTATGTATTATACATGGAGATCATATCCCCCCTTATGTATTATACATGGAGATCATATCCCCCCTTATGTATTATACATGGTGATCATATCCCCCTTATGTATTATACATGGAGATCATATCCCCCCTTATGTATTATACATGGAGATCATATCCCCCCTTATGCATTATACATGGAGATCATACCCCCCTTATGTATTATACATGGAGATCATATCCCCCTTATGTATTATACATGGAGATCATATCCCCCTTATGTATTATATATGGTGACCATATCCCCCCTTATGTATTATACATGGTGATCATATCCCCCTTATGTATTATACATGGAGATCATACCCCCCTTGTGTATTATACATGGAGATCATATCCCCCCTTATGTATTATACATGAAGATCATATCGCCCTTATGTATTATACATGGAGATCATATCCCCCCTTATGTATTATACATGGAGATCATATCCCCCCTTATGTATTATACATGGTGATCATATCCCCCTTATGTATTATACATGGAGATCATATTCCTCCCTTATGTATTATACATGGAGATCATATCCCCCCTTAATCTCCTCTTCTCAAGAGAGAATAAATTCAGTTCCTCTAATCTTTCCTCATTTCTGATCTCCTCCATGCCTCTTATCAGTTTGGTTGCCCTTCTCTGTACTTTCTCCGGTTTCTCAATGTTCTTTTTGTGAATTGGTGCCCAAAACTGAACTGCATATTCCAGAGCTGTCAAATAATTTAAAGGGAGTCAAATATCTGTTAACAAATCTGAAGATTCCTCTAGAAGGCATAAAGCCCACCTGGTTTAGATTGATGAGGCTTTGTAGGTGAGGAGAGGACTATTGATCTATAACTTGAGCAGTGAAGAAGGTCCTTGCCCTCCATAGGTAGGACTGATATATGCACTGCAAGGGCATCAGAGTGTGGATGAGGATTGAGACAAAGGAAGCTGAAGATAAGAATGATTTATACTCACCAGATACACCTTGCTAGTCGAACTCTTCCTGTGTGACGTCACTTCCGCCCAGCTTGCTGGTTACAGGCACTTCCGGTTCTGGTTGGACTACGGTGCCTGGGACTCCTGACCATCCACAGCAGCTTGGGATCCCCTCCACCATCTACAGCGGTTAGCACCCCACTGGACAGATTCCTGCAGGACTAGGATCACGGCTACACTGATGGGCTATTTTATCACTTCCACATTGTGAGTTTTACCATTTGTGGCTTATAAAATATCTTTTTACACTGCACTTAGAAGTCGCCTCTCTCTCTTTCTTTAGTTGCCAAAATTACCAGCTTCTGTCATCACTGCTGGCCTGCTATCATTGTCAGCTCCCTTTGCCTCTCCTGGACTTCCACTGCTACTATTACCAGCTCCTGCCACCTCTGCTAGAATGCCACCATTACCAACTCCTGCCACTTCTGCTGCCACCATTTACAGCTTCCGCAACCTCTGTTGGCCTGCCACCATTACCAACTCCTGCCACTTCTGCTGCTACCATTTACAGCTTCCGCAACCTGTGTTGGCCTGCCACCATTACCAGCTCCTGCCAACTCTCCTGACCTGCTCATTACCAACGTCAACATTACCAGCTCTTGCCACCTTTATCAGGCTCCTGTTACCTCTTCTAGCCTGTCAACATTAACAACTCCTGGGGCTGCTCCTGCTACTAAATCTATTTTCTGCCACGTGTGCTAGACTTTCATTGTTACTATCTCCTGCCACCATTACCAGCTCCTGCCCCCTCTGCTGGCCTGCCAACATTTTGTACCCGCTCTCCTGGCCTGCAGATGCCACTGTTACCAGCTCCTGCCACCTGTGCTGGCCTGCCACCCTTACCAGCTCCTGCCACCATTCCTGGTCTGCTGCTTCCACCATTATTAACTTCTAATACCTCGGCTATGCTGTCCCATTACCAGTTCTGGCCACATCTGCTGGCATGTTACCATTACCAGCACCTGCCACCTCTCCTGGCCTACCACTGTTAACAGCTTCTGCAGCCTCTGCCGGACTGCTACGATTATTAGCTTCTGCTACCATTACCAGCTCTTGCAGCTTATGCTGGTCAGCCATCATTACTAACTCCTGCAACTTCTACTGGCCTACCAACATTACTAGCTCCTGTGGCCTCTCTTGATCTGTTCTAGTGTTTCCACAGCTGGACATCAGTGGCAAATTTTTAAATGTTTGCTGCTGTGTTATTAATTCACTGCGCTTCCTTGTTTGCACCCTATTCCAGTACTAAAACATATTTGTTGCTATTGTCTCTCAGAAATAATATAATAGTCATTTTAAAATAAAGACTGCCTTGTGTCTCCCTTTTACATTCTAGTGTAATCTAGCTGCTTACATATTCTCCAGAAAACATACAAAATGTGTTGGTATTTTCTATGAAATAATGCACTCCAATTTTAATATCTAGATAAATCTGCCTCATCTCTCCCTCTGAAATTGTGGTCTGCTTTAACTGAGTACATACAGTGTATCAACTGTACAATATTTCTAGGTATGGTTTGTAAAATAATACATGCTGTTTTTTTTCTTAACAAAACTGGCCTCTTCTCTCCCTTTCAAATTGTGACCTGCTAAGGCTGATTACATGTAATGCATTGACTGTACAGCCCTAAATTGTTGGCTATTGTTTGTGAAATAATAGACTGTCATTTTTATTTTGTGATATTCCTCTCTGAAATTGTGATCTACTAAAGCTGATTGCATACAATACATCAACTATACAATATTTTTGGCTATTGTTTGAGAAATAATAGACACGGCTTACATACAGTGCATTAAATGTACAATATTTCTGGCTATACTTTATAAAATATACACCAATTTTTATTTCTTGATGTAAAGATGTAAAGAGTGCCCCCTTGTCCTCTGTGATGACCTCAGTGTGAATAACTCTACACTGAGTTCACTATATGAACCACTGATGTATTTATACATGTTGATCATACCCCCCCTTAACCTCCTCTTCTCAAGAATAAATTCAGTTCCTCTAATCTTTCCTCATAGCTGAGCTCCTCCATGCCTCTTATCAGTTTGTTTGCCCTTCTCTGTACTTTCTCCAGTTCCCCAATGTTTTTTTTGTGAATTTAATTGAGCTTCTGAAGAGGAACTGACATCAGGGGATATGAAGATTGGTGCTACACTTGATCTTACCTGGAGAGGAGCCATTAGTGGAGTGCTGACCCATTGAGGGATTTGGGTGCGACAAGGAGCGACCATTTGGAGGGTTAGCAGGCTTGGAGGATCCGTGAGAAGGATCCAGTAAAGCGCTTTGACCTGCAAGGGTCGAAGCTATAAGGTGAGAGGCTTATCCAGACGGTGGTCGGATTGTCTTATCCACTTGCACACAAATATCAGCACGAGTGTGTCATCTAAGTGTTACCATCGGCATATATTGGACTTTAAGAGCACTGATTTTGTTGTTTTTGTATTGTGGTTTCACTATAGTATGTTCACTATATGCATGCGTGATTTTATATATTATTTACACTGAATAGATTTGTATAAAGAGATATATATGTTTTCCATATGATTTAGGTCATTATAATTATTTTTGAAGATTGTATTTAATCAGTATCAATTGTTTTCAATTATCACCATCACATTTTGTGTTCACATATAATTATTTGGATTTTTGCATGAAATCACTTGGTCAATAGTTGATTTTGCATTTTTCACTAATTGATACACTTGATACATATATTTATATGCACTTGTTTATTATGTGAGTAGAGCTACATTATAATTTGTTATTTCTATTTCTTTTTGTGAATTGGTGCCCAAATCTGAACTGCATATTCCAGATGAGGTGTTACTAATGATTTGTACCGGGGGAAATGATATCTCTCTCTCTCTGGAGGCTATACCTCTTTTAATACAAGAGAGGATTTTGCTCTCTTTAGAAAACACAGCTTGGCATTGCATGTCATTATTAAGCTTGTGATCTACCAGAATCCCCAGATCCTTCTCCACCATTGACCCCCCAAGTTGTACCCCCCCTAGTATGTATGATGCATGCATATTCTTAGCCCCCAAGTGCAGAACCTTACATTTATCAACATTAAACCTCATTTGCCACATAGTTGCCCAATTACACAGAGCATTGAGGTCGGCTTGTAAATTGGAGACATCCTGTAAGGACGTTATTACACTGCACAGCTTGGTGTCACCTGCAAAGACTAAAATGGGATTTATAATCCCAGACCCTATATTGTTTATAAATATATTTAAAAGTAAGGGTCCCAACACTAAACCTTGGGGTACACCACTGACAACCCCAGACCATTCAGAGTATGAATCATTAACCACTACTATTTGAATACCATCTTTTAGCCAGTTTTCTATCCATTTACATACAGATTTTTCCAAGCCCGTAGACTTTACCTTAAACATTAGCCGTGTGTGGGGAACTATGTCAAATGCTTTTGCAAAATCCAAGTATGCCACATCCACCGCCACCCCTCTGTCCAAGTATACCACGTCCACAGCCACCCCTCTGTCCAAGTATACCACGTCCACCGCCACCCCTCTGTCCAAGTATACCACGCCCACCACCACCCCTCTGTCCAAGTACACCATGTCCACCACCACCCCTCTGTCCAAGTATACCACGTCCACCACCACTCCTCTGTCCAAGTATACCACGTCCACCACCACCCCTCTGTTCAAGTATACCACGTCCACCACCACCCCTCTGTCCAAGGTTTTGTTCACCTCCTCATAAAAAGAATTAACTACTTAAACTAATTCAAGCCTGTTACCGCAAGAAAAAAAAATCAGGTGTTGCACCCATAACTACTAAAAAAACCCTTTTTAAAGCAGTAATGAATCAGATGGGGATACTACTATATTTAAGCCACATTATAATAAAATTAAAGAAATGAAATAAAAAGTAAACTATGTGGTTCCAGGATATGGTGTTTTGATGCTGTCTGTGAAAATCATACTCTTCTGTAACACCACATACAGTTTAAAGGCATTTCTAAAGTATGTAATTGCAAAAAAAAGGGATTGGCAATTTTCCAATTAACCTCTATTCTCTGAATATGATCTTTTAGCCAGTTTTCTATCCATTTACATATGGATTTTTCCAAGCCTGTAGACTTTACCTTACACATTAGCCATGTGTGTGGAGCTGTGTCAAATGCTTTTGCAGAATCCAAGTACACCACATCCACTGCAACCCCTCTGTCCCAGTATACCATGTCTACTGCCACCCCTCTGTCCAAGTATACCACGTCCACTACCACCCCTCTGTCCAAGTATACCACGTCCACTGCCACCCCTCTGTCCAAGTATACCACGTCCACTGCCACCCCTCTGTCCAAGTATACCACATCCACTGCCACCCCTCTGTCCAAGTATACCACGTCCACTGCCACCCCTCTGTCCAAGTATACCACATCCACTGCCACCCCTCTGTCCAAGTATACCACGTCCACTGCCACCCCTCTGTCCAAGTATACCACATCCACTGCCACCCCTCTGTCCAAGTATACCACGTCCACTGCCACCCCTCTGTCCAAGTATACCATGTCCACAGCCACCCCTCAAAGATGCATAAAAAGGAGAATCCTCTCCCCACTGAAGAGGGGGATGTTTACATTGGCACATGTCCCCCATGACAATACCCATCTGCCCATGCCTTTTGCTTGACAATCTCTTGACTAGCAGCCTTTAAAATGGCCAGAAATGATATTCAGCATTTACCCTGCGAATGAAACCCACACATTTACTCATCCCTTGCCATCATAATGCTATCATTCTTTGTTAGTTTGGTACATGCATTGGTTTAAGACACATTGACAGTAATTAGTAGTATAACTCTATTAAAGCTCAGGTTTAGTATAACTTTTTTTGGAAGCAACACCATGCACATTAGTTATGTGTAATTGTGTACTGTATTTGCCGGCGTATAAGACGACTTTTTGACCCTTGAAAATCTTCTCAAAAGTCGGGGGTCGTCTTATACGCCGGTACACATGTTAGGGGGGCTGCGGCATTAAGTACAGGGGTTTGTAGGGGCTGATGTCTCTTACCTGGATCCAGTCCCACGACGATCCGGTCCAGGAAGCGCGGCGTCTCCTTCAGTTCGGCCACTGGATGTTCGTGCGGCTGCTCGGCTCCGCCTCCTCACCGGTGATTGGCCGCCAGAACTGTAGCTCAGGAAAGGCTCACAGGCGGCCAATCACCGGCGAGGGGGCGGAGCCGAGCGGCCCCGCGAAAATTGAGTGCCGGAGCAGCAGGTAAGTGTTCTGTGTAGAGGTGCTGCTGCAACCACATATGCTGGCTGCAGCAGCACCATACGAGAACAGGGTCAGCAAGTCTCAGTGGGAGGAATAGTGCCCCATCATTGGTGTCACTGATACCAATGATGGGGCACTATTCCTCCCACTGATACCAACGATGGGGCACTATTCCTCCCACTGACACCAACGATGGGGCACTATTCCTCCCCCCACTGACACCAACGATGGGGCACTATTCCACCCCCCACTGACACCAATGATGGGGCCCTATTCCACCCCTCACTGACACCAATGATGGGACACCATTCCTCCCACTGACATCAATGATGGGGCACTATTCCTCCCACTGACACCAATGATGGGACACCATTCCTCCCACTGACATCAATGATGGGGCACTATTCCTCCCACTGACACCAATGATGGGGCACTATTCCCCCCACTGATACCAATGATGGGACACTATTCCTCCCACTGATACCAATGATGGGGCACTACTCCTCCCACTGACACCAATGATGGGGCACTATTCCTCCCACTGACATCAATGATGGGGCACTATTCCTCCCACTGGTGTGCATTGGAAGAGGGGTAGTCTTATACGGCGAGTATAGCCCAAACACTACATTTTAGCAGGAAAAGTAGGGGGGTCGTCTTATACGCCCAGTCGTCTTATACGCCGGCAAATACGGTATATCGTATTACATGCAGGCGTCTGCTTCTGCTACACATCTTCCTCTTTGTGCCTCCTCATAGCCACCGGATACCATTCTCAGCGGCTGTCTAGCGGCACTGTAAAAGTTAACTTCAGCCTCGGCTACACAGAAAAATTGTGCCACCTGCTGGCAAGTAGCTACAAAGGGTAATATATCTGCCTGTGTAAGCATTTGCTTCCCCTGCTGTGCTTATTCCCTTCTATTAGCTGAGCCAGCCAAGTGTTAAATGTTTGTATGCTTTCCTGTATTCTCAGATTGATCCAAGAGCTAAGGGTAACTAGACTGTGAGGGTTAATGCTTTTCCCACCATTTTCACCTGGGGTTGCCGCCCCTACAGGTCAACCAACATAAAAATGCCCTTGGGGCTCTTCTGGGGGAAGTACTGCCAAATGTATCTGGAAAGGTCAATCTCTTTAGGGTGAGGGTGATAGGAACCCATTTAGAGTTTCTGGAGGGGGTCTCATGCCGGGGGGACCCAATGGAGTTGTAGCTGCTAATCATAGACTTACTACCTTTATAGATTACTGCTAATCATGGACTCTATGGGACTTACATTACCTCTTATGGATTTATTGTCTTAATAGGCTTCTGCCTTTAAAGGGATTGCTTTATGGACTTGCTTCCTGCATAAGGTATGCACATTTTGTGGGATGTTAGAAGAGCTCTGTACAGAAATTGTGTTGAAACTGCTTTGTGAGAAATGCACTGCTATCAGTAATCACCTCAGTGAAAAATTTTGTTTGTTTAATTGCTTTGTCTGAAGTCTCTTAACCACTTGCCCTCCTGAGGATTTACTCTCCTTCCTGACCAGCTGCGTTAGTTTAATTGACAATTGCGCAGTCATGCAACGCTGCACCCAAATTAAATTTACAACCTTTTTTTCCCACAAATAGAGCTTTCTTTCGGTTGTATTTGATTGCCTGTGCGTTTTTTATTGTGCGCACTATAAACAAAAAAAAAGGACAATTTTGAGAAAAAAACAATATTTTTTGCTGTTAATCATATCCAGTAAAAAAATTTAAAAAATCTAATTTCATCATAAATTTAGGCCAAAATGTATTCTGCCATGTGTCTTTGCTAACAAAAATACCAATACGTGTAAATTAATTAGTTTATGTGAAAGTTATAGCGTTTACAAATGGCGGTATATACAGGTGAAACTCAAAAAATTAGAATATCATGCAAAAGTTCATTTATTTCAGTAATGCAATTTAAAAGGTGAAACTAATATATGAGATAGACTCATTACATGCAAAGCAAGATAGTTCAAGCCGTGATTTGTCATAATTGTGATGATTATGGCTTACAGCTCATGAAAACCCCAAATCAGTAGGGGGCCCCATGAGATGCCCTTGGTACCTTTCATAGGCTTTTTTGGGTGTGGTTTAAGTGTGGGTGAGGGCACAGGGGCCCCATGATTCCCTATTGCCCGGGGGCCCCATGAGTTGTCAGTCCGCCCCTGGGTATACACATCATTACACATAGCTAATGTGTGACTCCAAATATAAAAGTATACTTAACCCCTTAGCGCCAAGCATATGCAAATATGCGGCTCTACTGGGCTGGGCTTTTTTTCCATGGGGCCGCATATTTGTCTTTGTGATGGGAACACACTGCACGGTGCATTCCCAACATTGAAACTGAGACTGGGGTCTCACTGAGAGCCATGGGCCCCCTACTAACGATCGGGAACTAGAACTCCCAATTCCAGGTCAACTGATCGCTGTGATTGGCTATCACAGTAATCAGTCTCTGTGAAGACCACCCTGTGTTTCCTCTCTCTGAATGCAGGAGATAGATACATTGTATCTCTCTCTCTTCTTTCAAAGAGAAAAAAAAGACAACAGTGTGTAAAAAAACAATAATAATAGTAAAAAAATAAAATAAAAAAAATACCCAGATCAAAGTTTGATCTAGGTCAGTGCAAGGGTTAGTGTTTGGGTCAAAAGATCAAAGTGTCAGTATTTTTTTCAGCAGGATCAATTTTTTTTAAATTAGTGTCAGTTAGTGTCAGTGTGTTTTAGGTAGGATAAAAAATAAAAATGTGCACTATTGTTTCTGGGCTGTGCTACAGGTATAAATAACAACTAACATACACATATATGGTATCTTAAATAAAGGAATGCGCTAAAAACCACAAACTATTCCTAATTTAGTGTAGAAACATTAGTGCAAAAGATATATATATCTATTCTCAATTAATATCAAAAAATATCAAAATGATGTGCAAAACTATTTTTAGTGCATAAGTAATCTAAATAATTACATTTGTGAATATAAAAATTGTCCAATTTTGAATTTCTTCAAATGTCCAAACAAATCCTTTTCAAATTCAAGTGCTCTCAAAGAAATTGTGCCAAAATCCACCACCAAAGTAAAGTTGGGTAACTTTAGAGCTCAATCTCTAGATCAGCAAAAAACGCTTTTTGCTCTGGGAGCAGATGCAATAAATCAACTTCTCAGGTGTGATGATCAATAGCTACACAATCATCCATAAGGTAGGTATCCACCACTCAATATAACGGTTCCAGGAGCATTATATCACTCTCTCTTTTTATATCTCTCCACCGAGGTCATGTTTGGGAATGAAAGAAAAAATCATGGTGCAGCCAGTTTTTTTTATAAAAGTATCCAACAATTTAATAAAGATTTACACTCACAAAAAGGGTGTCTTCACCGACACCAATATAACAGCATAAAACAGCAAATGGTATAACAGTCTCCTGTTCCCCGCACACTCACTACAGCGCTCGTGACTCAATCCTCTCCACAGACGTCAGCATCAAGCAAGCCAAGCCCTACTAGTTTCGTAGTGAATTACGTCTTCAAGGGGCGGTCAAGACGTCATTCACGACGAAGTTAAGTTATAGCACTAAGAAATTTATTTGGTTTCTTTGAGGTGGAATTGCTGCTTTAAAGTATTAAGGGTGTGACACTTTTATTACACTTGTGACATATCTGGTATCGCTGGAATCGCCAGGAGCAGGATCATTTTTTGGGGGTTGTTCTTGGGGTAGGGTATGGTAGTAACAAGAAATATACAGCTAAATTTAAAAAAAATGTTTACTATTTGTGGTCAGTTTTCCTTTGATAATTAAAAAGGAAAAAAGGAAACATCCATTAATATTTTCCACCAAATGAATGCCCAATTTGTCCTGAAAAAAAACAAAGTATAATCCACCTGGATGCACAAAGTAGCTGTGATGATATGTTCGATTTTACTAACACATGTTAGAGTTGCAAAATTGTGCTTAGGCATTAACATTTGTTTTATCCTTAGGAGCGAAGGGGTTAACTTCAGGTTTACCATTTGTTGAGAAAGATGCATGTGTCTGAAAAGGAAAGAAGAGGGTACATACAGAAGAATTATAGATGGTTTACTAAGTACTGCCCTATATTAGCATTCTGCATTTTATATTTGGCAAATGTTTATTTTAAAGAAGGCAATGACAATTATTGCACTAAATCCATCCATTAAATATAATTATACAGTAATATATGAAGTGTAAAATATTAGCAGTGTAGTTAACTCTCCCAAAGGCACATTATATTCATCACGTTGTATACAAGACATCTAAGCCCCCTAATTATATGTATTATTGTATGCTCTAGTCTAGTCAACAGGGAATCACATAAACACATATAGCAATCTATTTTTTGGAGTGAAATCTGATACACAGCCATTAATTGTTCAGTAATTCCATCTTCCTTTCCCTGTTTACATGTAAAAAATGTGCACTGAGGGGTATTCTAAGGATAATGTCCACCGACAATTTTAAACATGTTTCCGTCTACATATTACCGTTTATGGCAGGGGTAGGCAACTGTGGCCCTCCAGCTGTTGGTGAACTACAAGTCCCATCATGCCTTTGTCTTTGGGAGTCATGCTTATAACTGTCAGTTTTTCAATGCCTCATGGGACCTTGTAGTTCTACAACAGCTGGAGGGCCACAGTTGCCCACCCCTGGTTTATGGCATTGAAAGTATTCTACCCAAAACTAGGTTTTTGATTTGGGTTAAACAGACTTGCTGATTGTTTTTAATTTGTATATCAGTACAATGAACCTTACCCTCCCTGGCGGTATGATTATGTCAATATTTTTGAATATGAAAGCTGTACATTGTTTTGCATGGAAATTTGTTGTTTTTTATTGTAGGCCTGTAATTCTTAGGAATAACTCACTTAAATCTGTCCAAACAAGAGTCTAGTAAACATCCCGGGTAGGATAAAGTTTGAAACACCAAATCATAAATTATAATATAATAAATAATTATAGAAAATAATAATTTAATAATATTAACTGCTTGCTGTCCAGCCACAGTGTTTTTACTGAGGCAGAGCGGCACCGCTGCGCAGAACGCCATTTTTAAACGTCATTCTGCAAAACAGGTAGGGGGCGTGCGCTAAGCGCACGACCGCCCTATCTGCACCGTCAATCGCGGCCGCTGGTGTCAATCACCGGGGCCCGGCCAGTCACTACCCGCTGGGTCCCGGCGATTACCGGCAATCACTGACAGGGAGCACGGCTGCAGTGTTTACACTGCAGCTCTGCTCTCTGTCAGTTCCGAGCACGCTGATCCTGAGAGAAGAGTTTATCTCTGGGGATCAGTGTGTTCCCGTGAAGCACACACCCCCGCCCCCTAGTAAAACACTCCCCTCACACAGTTAACCCTTTCATTACCTAAAAAATTTTAACCCCTTCCTCCCCAGTGCCATTAGTACAGTGTCAGTGGGTTTTTTTTTTGCACTGATCACTGTATTGGTGTCACTGGGGATGTCAGTGAGCCCAAGTCAGTTTTCCCCCCCAGTGTCAGAATGTCCGCCGCAGTGCCGCATAAGTCGCTGATCGCTGCCATTATTAAAAAAAATAAATAAAAATCCAGTATCTATACCGCCATTTGTAAACGCTATAACTTTCACGTAAACCAATTAATTTACACGTATTGGGATTTTGTTTAGCAAAGACATGTTGCAGAATACATGTTGGCTGAAATTTATGATGAAATTTGATTTTTACATTTTTTACTGGACATGTATTATAGCAAAAAGTCCAAAATATTGTTTTTTTCTCAAAATTGTCAGCCTTTTTTTTTTGTATAGCGCAAAAAATAAAAAACACACATGCGATCAAATACCACTGAAAGAAAGTTCAATTTGTGGGAAAAAAAGGACGTACAATTAATTTGGGTGTAGTGTTGCATGACCGCGCAATTGTCAGTTAAAATAACACAGCTACGTAACACAAACCGCTTCTGTAACCGCTTCCTGACCACCCTATAGCAGAAATACTGCTACAGGGTGGCATAGGTGCACAAAATCACATATATATATACATGATTCGCGCTCCCGCGGTGTTCACACCCCTCCCAGATAGAGTCAGATTGCCCTTCTGTACACCAGTCATCACATTTAACGCCTTGATTGCCAGGAACACTCTGATGCACAATAAACCTCCATTGCTAGTATAGTGTCTGAACGGATCAATATCTTTGATCAGATCAGCACTATACCAACGTTCACATTAGTATAGTGTCCCCAAATATGCAGCATTAGCGGGATCAGCCCAGACACCTGCAAGCACCTGCGTTTAGTCCCTACGCTTACCCCCCCCCCTTCTCCCCCAGCAAGTGCAGTGTCAGTAGGACACTGTCACTTGATATATTACACACAAAACCGCAGTGTTCGCAGAATCAGGACTGATCTCTGTTAGCACTTGTCAGTAAATCTTGATGACTCTCATATGCAGCAGAGTGCCAGTACTAGTGCCACGCTACCTTTTGGTGAACTGGCAAGTACTAGTGGCGTAGTACATCCCAGTCTTTCACATATCTCTTAGATTGTAAGCTCCCAGGATCAGGCCCTCCTAACCCTCTTGTATTGAACTGTATTGTTCTGTATTGTCTTCTGTTATATTGTAAAGCGCTAAGCAAACTGTTGGCGCCATAAATCCTGTATACTAATAATAATACCAGCACTGCAGTATGACTTGGTGACGTAGCCAGTCCCATAAGTGCAGTACAAGCTGGTGCGGTGTCGAGCACAAGTATTGCCCCGCAGCCACCAAGAATTCGCACACAGGCCCATAGAGCTCTTAGTATCCTTCCGGATGTACTTTCAAATCCCGATTGACAGCCCACAAATTCTGCATCACCCGTACTTCCCCAATTCACTGCCCAACCCAGAATTCAGGTGGAAATAGCAAATTTAACTACTCCCCTTGATTTTTGGAGCTGTTTTTCACAGAATATCTGTATGCGTTGATTGTGGATCAAAGCAATTTATATGCACAACAATTTATCGCCGCCAACCCAAATTCAAACCTTGCCAGACCGGTCGCATGGGAACTCATTACGGTTTTCGAATTTACATTTTTTTGGGCCTAACCCTCAACATGGGCATTACTAAAAGAAATGTATTGCAGTTGTGTTGGTCCGCAGACCCGATTCATCATATGCCCATGTTCTGCCATGGCCAGGCATAGATATGAGAGTATAATGTGTTTTATGCATTTCAACGACAATACACTCTGTCATCTTCAGGGTAACCCTGAATTTGACCGGCTCCACAAAATTCAGCCCCTCGCAAATCACCTTAACCATACTCCCCAGCAAAACATCTGCGTTGAGGAGTCCCTCATTCATTTTTCTTGCCGCCTTGCATTCAAACAATTTCTCCCCTGCAAGCGTGCCAGATATGGGGTCAAGATGTAGAAGACCTGTGAGAGGACAACAGGCTATACTTATAAGTTTCGGATTTACGAGGGAAAAGATAGTCACGAGGAGCCCCCCCCGGATGCCCAGACTACATGGGGAGCAGTGGCAAGATAGTTTGGGACTTGGTGGCATCCGTTTTCCATATGGGGTACCACTTATACGTGGACATTTTTTATTCAAGCGTGCCACTATTTAGACATTTGTTCAATCTTGGAACTGGCACTTGTGGCAAAGTGTGACCTAATGTGTGCCCACCATTAGAAGTGGGTGGATGCAGGGCGGTATATTCTAATGGTGGGCATAACACACACTTTTTCTTCTCAGAGATTTCTTCTCTTTTTTTCATTCATTCCTCAGGCTGCATACAAAAAAAAAGAACATAGCATATATAACCAACAAGGACCAGTGACGTACTGGTACATCACTGGACTTTGAATGGGTATACCAGGATGATGCCTAGAGCTGCAGGCATCATCCTGGTATCATTTTTTTCAGTCGGTGATTGGCTTTCATGTAAAAGCAATCCTAGTGGCTAATTAGCTGCAGGATTGCTTTTACAAGCAGCGGGAGATGATGCCCCCTCCCCCGTTGCCTTCCACGGTCTTCTCGTGCAGTCCCACGCCATCGGGGGAACCTGAGAATGCAGCTGGTGTTTCTGCCAGCTGACCATAGAGCTGATTGCAGACCAGAGTGGTGCCAATCATCTCTATAGTCTAAGAATTTGGAAGCTACAAGCATTTCATCACTTCAGTTTCGCAGGATATAAACAGCGCCATTTGTAAATTGAGAAAGCATCTGATCACACCGATTTTGGTTTGATTAGATAATGTAAGGGCAGAGGAGATATCTAGAGCCTGATAGACCCCAGATTTCTCAAAAAAGAATATAGGACAATGCCCATTGAAGTTATAGGGGATATTTGCATTCCCTGTGATAGCATTAAAAGTGATTAAAAAAAAGGTAAAAAATGAAAGGTACAATGTAAAAATAATAAAAAAATCAAAGTAACTAAAAAAAAAAAAATCACCGATCCCATGCGCGCACACCTGTGTGCACAAGCCTTGACCCTGTGCCGTTATGTAAACAGCGGTTGAACCATGCTTGTGAGGTATTGCCGTGAATGTCAGATCAAGGACAGTAATTCTAACACTAGACCTCCTCTGTAAATCTAAAATGGTAGCTTTTAAAGGCTTTTAAAGCGTTGCCTATGGATATAAAAAATGTATGCAGTTTGTCGCCATTGCACGGGGCATGCGCAGTTTTAAAGCATGTCATGTTTGGTATCTATTTACTCGGCATACCATTATCTTTTATATTTTACCAAATAACTGGCCAATATATTGTGTTTTTGTGCATTAAAAGTAAAAAAAAGTGTATTTTTTTAAACTAGGGTGTCTGCTTTAAAAACATATATAATGTTTGGGGGTTTAAATTAATTTCCTAGCAAAAAATACAGATTTTTTTCATGTGAACAAAAAGTGTCAGAAAACGCTTCATCTTCAGGTGGTTAGAAGAATGAATGATGTGTGGCATAAACTTCTAATGCTGGGCATAGAATGCCCCCACCCCCCAAAATGACCCCTTTTTGGAAAGTAGACACCCTAAACTATTTGCTGAGAGGCATGTTGAATCAGTAGAAGAATTTATTTTTTTACCACAAGTTTTTGGAAAATGACAAAAAATTTTTTTTGTTTTTTACACAAAATTGTCACTTAAATGATTTACTGCTCACACAAGCCATGGGTATATGTGGAATTACTCCCCAAAATACATTCTGCTACTTCTCGCGAGTATGGGGGTGCCACATGTGAGAGAAGTTTTGGCAGTCTAGCCAAGTACAGGACCCCAAAATCCAACAAGCACCTTCAGGCTTTAAAAGGGCTTTATTTCCTCATTACACTTCCAGACTACCTATCACAGTTTCGGAGGCCCTGAAATGCCAGGATAGCTCCTAACCCCCTCAAATGACCCCTTTTTGGAAAGTAGACACCCCAAGGAATTTGATAAGAAGCATGGTAAGTATTTTGCAGATCTCATTTGTTGCCACAAGTTTTTGGAAAATGAAGAAAAAAAACAAAAACATACTTTTAAGCTTTACAATACTTTAAAGTGATTCCTTTACATACCCTTTGGATCTTAGACCCTGGATGTGCAACACAAGTCAAGATGTAGCCCTGTCAACTTCTGGCATTAATCCCTGCCCTCATTAGCTTGCCCAATACTAGTATTTTAGTGGACAATAGATACATTTCCAAGTTGCATATTAATTATACATACATAAAAAGCAAAGATCAGCCAATACTTTGTTGGCTATCAAGCAAAGCATGATGTAAAAAGGGACACCTGTGTTGGAAGAAGCATGGATGAAATGGGTTTTCTTTTCTTACTTCTTGTTGCTCTTTTTAGTACAGAGAAGCGCAGCTTCAAGTAACAACTATGCTTGCTACATCAGATGTACACCCACTGGCCACTTTATTGGATACACCTGCTCAATTGCTTGGTAACACAAATTGCTAATCAATCACAAGGCACCAACTCAATGCATTAAGGCATCTAGACGTGTTGAAGATGACTTGCTAAAGTTCAAACTGAGCATCAGAATGGGAAAGAAAGGGGATTTAAGTGACTTTGAGCGTGGCATGGTTGTTGGTGCCAGACGGGCTGCTCTGAGCGTTTCAAAAACTGCTAATTTACTGGGATTTTCAAGCACAACCATCCCTAGGGTTTACAGAGAACGTTCCAAAAAAGAGAAAATATCCAGTGAGCAGCAGTTGCGTGGATGAAAATGCCTTGTTGATGTCAGAGGAGAATGGGCAGACTGGTTCGAGATGATAGAAAGGCAAGAGTAACTCATGTCAATGTGGACCAAAATTTGAATGAAGGCAGTTCTGAAGGCAACAGGGGCTCCAACCTGATACTAGCAAGATGTACCTAACAAAGTGGCCGGTGAGCGTAAGCTGCCCATTTTGAGTACATCTTAAACTTACTCTGTCAAAATGAGACCATAATTAGGCTACTAAGATTGGTCAAAAGCAACTGAATTCTAAAGAGGCATAATATACAGTGAAGGAAATAAGTGTTTGACTCCCTGCTGATTTTGAATGTTTGCCCACTCACAAAGAAATGATCAGTCTAAAAATTGAATGGTAGGTGTATTGTAACACTGAGAGACAGAATAGCAACAAAAATTTCTAAAGAAATGCATGTCTAACAAATTATGCACTGATTTGCATGTTCTTGAGAGAAATAAGTATTTGAGCCGACAAGGATTGAAATCCTGCAGTGCCTGCAAGGTCCCTCTGCTCAAGAAAGCACATGTCCAGGCCCATCTGAAGTTTGCCACTGAACATCTGAATGATGCAAAGGAGGACTGGTTGAAAGTGTTGTGGTCAGATGAGACCAAAATCCAGCTCTTTGGCATCCACTTAACTAGCAGTGTTTGGAGGAGGAATGCTGCCTATGACCCCCATCCCAACTGTCAGACATCGTGGTGGAAATATTCTGCTTTGGGGGTGTTTTTCTGCTAAGGGGACATGACAACTGCACCGCATCAAAGGTACGACGAACGGAGCAATGTACCTTCAAATCTTGGGTGAGAACCTTCTTCCCTCCACCATGTCATTGAAAATAGGTCGTGGATGGGTGTTCCAGCATGATAATGACACAAAACATACGGCCAAGGCAACAAAGGAGTGGCTCAAGAAGAAGCACATTAAGGTCCTGGAGTGGCCTAGCCAGTCTCCAGACCTTAATCCGATTGAAAATCTGTGGAGGGAGCTGAAAGTTCGAGTTGCCAAACGTCAGCCACCAAACCTTAATGATTTCGAGAGGATATGCCAAGAGGAGTGGGGCAAAATCCCTCCTGAGATGTGTGCAAACCTGGTGGCCAGCTACAGGAAACGTCTGGCCTCTGTGATTGCCAACAAGGGATTTGCCACCAAGTACTAAGTCATGTTTTGTGAAGGGGATTAAATACTTATTTCCCTCATGAACATACAAATCAGTGCACAATTTGTTAGACATGCATTTCTTTTGAATTTTTTGTTGCTATTCTGTCTCTCAGTGTTACAATACACCTACCATTCGATTTTTAGACTGATCATTTCTTTGTGAGTGTCCAAACATTCAAAATCAGCAGGGGATCAAATACTTATTTTCTTCACTGTAATATCTAGTTGCATAATCACATTTCTTTTTATGTGCAGGTATCCTAAAACTACCTCAATTTCCCTCATATAATCTTGACATTGTTCAGACATCAACATAGCCATATTACAGAAGATCAAACCATGAACCTAAACTGGAGTTTCCAACTGTCCTTTACTGGCACCCACTATGTAACATATTATTGGACCCATCAAAACCCAACCGCATCATATTTTAAACTATGAATATTTTCTACCTTATTCCAAATCTAGGTTACAATCTTGGAGGTCTGATTACTAATTATATGTTTAGCCCTAGGGTTCTTTGTTCTGCTGAATCAGACACACAAATGCATTATACATTAATAGTACCTTAGAAGTGAAAAGGATAACAGTAAATATTGTATTAAGATGGGAAGCAATTCCAATTAGGAAGCCAGTATGGACCATCTTTTCCTAGCTGGACATGCTGAAAGAAAGTATAAGCATGGTAATAACTGACACTGCTAAAAACAAATGTTCTCATTATGGGAAATGAAATTCTAATGTTGGCTCTAGTTGGTTTTCAGTGGCTAAATTCCAAAACCCATTTTACGCTCAACATTATTATTTTCATCTGAAACTCAATTTCCCATTTAAAACGTTGAACCTAGAGAATGCAAATATTATCTAAGTGAATAGATGTAATTTACTTTGCAGATATGGAAGTTGTTGAGATGTACTTGTTAATTAAAGTCAATAGATAGTGCCCATTGCTGAAATGCAGGAAATGTTAATGTGCCTGATATTCAAATAGAAATAGCTTATTATGGATTCATGTCTCTACTATTTCATGGATGCTACTGAAAGTTTGTTCATTTAAATGTCATTGTAAACATTATAAGAAAAAATCTAAATGGTGATTGTAGTTTAATACTGATATAGCAAAGGAGTTGTTTAAAATAAATGTAAGTAATCTTTTATATTTTATTGATGTGAAACTTGTTTATCTATTTGGCAAGTACATGCAAGATATGTTGGCATGCGTCAGTTTTATATATTTTATGCTCATTTTTTCAGAAGCCACCCTAACCTATATATATATATATGGAAATTAAAAGAATACCAGAAGCCTATTTCTGTCATAAAGCAAAACTAGGGTAAACCAGATGTTGCCCAACAATCACGAACAGTAACCTTTATACCTATTGTTCCCTCTCTTAACTTATACACAGCCCAACATCAAATTGGGGTGAAAATTGGCTGTTACAGCCATTTATTAATAAGCAGCCAATTACCCAGTTAATTTAGACCGCCTTCAAAGATTCCAACAGCCTAGCCAACTGACATCCGAACAACACTTATCCAACAAGCAAGGTGGGTGGGAGGGAAGCTTCTTCTTCTCCTGACTTCCAATTGAGTGACCAACTCTCCAGCTCATCAAACCACCTTTGAAGCCCCTCATAAAATTCCAGGCCCACCAATTACAGTGAGTAGCATCCTATAACCATCCTCCCGCTCTCTCCCCTTAACCCCTTGTGTTCTGCCAAACTGGAACAGTAGAAGCTTCCCAGCATGCTCCAAAACCATTGAGTACTCTTAATAGTCAACTGCAATTCGACATAGAGATGCCTTAGTGCCATTGACAGTGGTTATACAAAAAAGAATGGAAACATTACATGATTTGTAGGTGTGAAAGTGATGAAATGTGTAGTGTTGAACCTGGAAGTGATGCAACATTCTTCTGCTTCCGCTCAGTCTTCACGGGCAGGGGCGGACTGACAACTCATGGGGTCCCCGGGCAATAGGGGATTATGGGGCCCCTGTGTCCTTGCCCAAACTCAAAACCTAGGAAAAAGGTACCAGGGGCATCTCATGGGGCCCCCTACTGACCCCTGGCCCTCGGGCAGTGCCCAAGTTTCCAAATGGTCAATCCGCCCCTGTTCACGAGACTGAGATTGAGCTCTGCAGTCACTTTTTCAGCACTTGTTTTCTTATTCCGGGTCACAATTCTGAGAAATGTCCATTTGTCTCTTTCAGTCAGTTGACCATATCGACTGCACTTATGCTCATCAGTGGATATTTTCCTGGAAACTGTATATGCCGTCATAACCTCTGACACTATACCTCGTGACATGGCAAATAAATTGCCAACTTCAGTCACAGAGGCACCAGCTAAGCAGCACCAACAATTTGCCCTCTTTGAAGCTCAGCAAGCTCTGACATGACTTCGTATTACTAGCAGCACAAGCAGCAAATGTTTAAAGTAAGGCTTCCCACCTGTTAGCTAGGTGTCTTATCACACAGCGAAAGGAAAACAATGTTACATCACGAAACATGTTGTCACTGTCAAATTATGTAGTGTTTCCATTTTTTGTCTAACCCCTGTATATTTTATATATTAAAGCTGAATCATCACTTTCTTACTGGTAGACTTTGCCTTCAGTTTGGAACTTAGCTGAACAAAGTGTGGTCTACAAGTGAGATCCAACGTTAAGAACACACATTGGTCTTTCCTTTTTTCGTGACCCTAGCACACACATTTTATATTATCCATACCAGCAGTGAAATGACTCCTTTAGTACACATATAAGAAGAACTTTGTGGTTAGCTGAATTTCTGAGGCCAAACCCTCCACTATCTTGTGCCTCACTTCTTGCCAGAGACCTCCACACGACATTCCCAGGCATTGACTTTTACACTCCCAAAGGAAGGAGTGTCCACACATAAAAGTAGTTTCACTTGACTTTACTGGTGGAATTCAGGAAATGGCATAACGTCACATCACAGGACATACATTCTGGAGTCACTTGACATTACACAGCCAGTCACATTTAGTGGATGGTCCACAGTAGTCACAAGTGAAAGTATGTGCAGAACCTCAGCAGCCATCTCCCTTACAGTCTGACCTCTGCCTGATGTCATTAGTACTCATAGGACTGAGTTATCTGTAGTCACCTCCTTGCTAGAAATATCTCTCCCAGGGACCCTCCAGGGAAGCAGCCTCATGCAGGGATCTCCAACCTGGCCAAAAGGCCTTTTTGAAATCCCCCCTACCCCCCACCTCCATTCCCCAAGTGTGTATGTGCTCCTCCTTGTCTGGCTTACATGTGGATGCTGACTCACTTCTGACATCACTGCAGGAGGACTCTTCCTAAAAGGAGCCTAGCACCTGATGACACTGTCTGCTGTAAACCGACACTATTCGGATACAGAGCCACCTAGTGGCAAAGTCGCTAGCCACACCTGCATACACAGAGACACATAGGGGGAAATTTACTAAAACTGGTGCACTCAGAATCTGGTGCAGCTGTGCATGGTAGCCAATCAGCTTCTAATTTTTACTTGTTTAGTTAAGCTTTGACAAAAATACCTGGAAGCTGATTGGTTTCTATGCAGAGCTGCACCAGATTTTGCACTCTCCAGTTTTAGTAAATCACCCCAGAGTTTGCTGGCCACTTATCACACCACCATTGCATTTGTACCTTTGTGTGATTAGCATAAAACATATAAGCATTAAACCTTTCAGTGATCATTCTCTGCATTTTAACCCTCAGTGACCAGTCTTCCGTGTAATAGCAATAACCCTGTAGTGATCACCTATTATAATATGAGCATTCATTTTCCAGGATAAATTACAAGGTGGTATCAAAATGTTTCATGACTAGTTTTGTAACACGCCAACAGATGGCAGCACAAGGCTGCACGCAGTGTGCCAAATGACATCGTCCTGTGTACGTCGGGAGCTGTGCAACTGGTGCTATTCTGTCTACTTGCATTACCTTGTCTGCTATTTCATCATGGACAGCAAGTTAGAACAAATAGCAAATGTGAACTTCTGTATGAAACTGGGAAAATCTGCCACAGAGACGTTTGACAGGAATTGGCAAATTTATGGAGATTGCTGCAATTAGTTGTTTGAGGTGTTTTGAGTGGAACACACACTTCAAGAGAGGAAGAACATCACTGGAAGACAACGAGAGATCAGGAAGGCCTTCAACGAGCTCAACCCCCGAAAATATTGAAACCATTCAGAATTTGTGCATGTCAAGGATCATTACCAGTAATGAAAATTGGGTGTACGGGTTTCACACAGAAATTCACGTATGCTCTTTGTATCTCTCGTTGTCTTCCAGTGATGTTCTTCCTCTCTTGAAGAGTGTGTTCCACTCAAAACACCTCAAACAACTAATTGCAGGAATCTGGAATGAGATCTGCAGATTGGGGAGCATAATGGATTGGACTCCGATCCATTATGCTCAATCCGCAGATCCATCCATCCTGCGGGGATCGTCGGCATGCAACCTATACAGGGTGACACTGGACCCGCTCCACGAAAAGGTAAGTTGTAAAGAAACCAAACGATCCCCGCAGGATGGATTGGATCTGCCCACTCACCGCCCACGAGATTGCCAATCACTTTCAAAACAAGATCAACGCAATCCGTAAGGACATCACCAATGCTCAACCTACCTCCCCACCTAGCCTCCCTCCCACTATAACCCAATCAACTCTACCCTCCTCTGACCTTGCAACCGCCCTACCCCACACCACACCTAACATCCCCACACTATAACCTCCCCAACACTCCACTCCTTCAACCTTGCTACCACTAAGGAGGTCACTAAGGTCTTCTCAGAAGCCCGTCTCACCACTTGCCCCCTTGACCCTGTCCCCACACAACTCCTCCAGTCACCCTCCTCCTCCATCATACGCTCCCTCACCCACATCTTCAATCTCTCCCTCTCTACTGGCGCATTCCCCTCTCCCCTAAAGCACGCACACATCACCCCCATACTCAAAAAACCCTCCCTGGACCCCACCGACCTGAACAACCTTAGACCCATTGCCCTGCAGCCATTTACTTCCAAGCTCCTTGAGCGCTTAGTCTACAATCGCCTCAGCGCCCACCTCACTGACAACAACCTCCTCGATCCACTACATTCTGGATTCTGTCCCCTACACTCCATCGAAACCGCCCTACTCAAAATCACTAATGACCTGCTAACCGCCAAAGCTAATGGCCACTACTTAGTCCTCTTACTCCTCGACCTTTCCGCGGCCTTCAACACAGTTGACCACCCCCTCCTCCTTAATAAACTACACTCCCTCGGTATCAGAGACTCTGCTCTCTCCTGGCTCTCTCCTTCTATCTATCCCAACGCTCCTTCAGCGTTACTTATAACGCTGCCACCTCCCCCTCTCTAGCCCTCTCTGTTGGGGTCCCCCAAGGCTCTGTCCTCGGGCCCCTTCTCTTCTCCATCTACACCTCCTCCCTTGGCAAACTGATACACTCCCACAGCTTCAACTATCACCTCTACGCCGATGACACGCAAATTTACCTCTCCACCCCTCGCCTCACCCCTTCAGTCTCCTCCTGTATCACCCACCTACTGAACGACATATCAGACTGGATGTCGCTCCATTTCCTCAAATTGAACCTTTCCAAAACCGAGCTCCTGATTTTCCCCCCAGCCCGCGCCCCCCCCCAACCCTCTCCATCACGACCAACAGCGCCACCATCAGTCCCACCCCGCAAGCCAAAGTCCTAGGTGTCACTCTAGACTCAAACCTGTCCTTCCAACCCCATGTCCAATCGTTGGCAAATGCATGCAGGCTCCACCTCCGCAACATCTCCAAAATACGTCCGTTCCTAACCCCAAACACTACTAAACAACTCATTCACTCCCTTATTATCTCACGTCTGGACTACTGCAACTCCCTCCTCAACGGCCTACCCCATCGCAGACTATCCCCGCTTCAGTCTATCCTGAACTCAGTGGTCAGACTCATCCACCTTACCAACCGCTCCTCTTCTGCCACCCCCCTCTGTACTCCCTCCACTGGCTCCCGATTGCCCAACGCATTAAATTCAAACTATTAACACTGACATACAAAGCCATTCATAACGCCGCCCCAAACTACCTCATCGACCTGATACCCAAATACCACCCAACCCGTAATCTTCACTCCTCACAAGACCTCCTACTTTCTAGCTCCCTGGTCTCCACCTCCCACGCCCAACTGCAGGACTTCTCCAGGGCTTCCCCCATCCTCTGGAACTCACTACCCCAATCCATCAGACTGTCACCTTCCCTCCTCACCTTTAGGCGCACCCTGAAAACCCATCTCTTCAGGGAAGCCTACCCCGCCCTCACCTAACAGCCGATCTCCTCCACTTCTCCAACCACTCCATCCCCCACAGCCACTTCCTCCTGTACCAATATCCCCTCCCTCCTAGATTGTAAGCTTGAAAGAGCAGGGCCCTTGACCCCCTCGTGTTTTGTTTTGTTACTGTATTGTCTCCTGTTCTGTCCCCCACTATAATGTACAGCGCTGAGCAAACCTTTTAGCGCTATATAAATACTGTATAATAATAATAAAAATCTGTGAATTGGGGAGCATAATGGATCGAAGTCCGATCCATTATACTCAATCTGCAGATCCGATCCATTCTGTGGGGATTGTCGGAGGGGGTGTCACCAAATGTTATCACACCGGGTGACACCAACCCTAGGGAAGTCCCTGACTCTAACATAAATTAAATTTACGTAAGGGTTTACTTACTGTACCAAAAACAACATTTCTACTACTTGCTCCTTTTTGATTTTGTTAAATATGCCATTAAAAGCATTTTGCTATATCTGTTCAATAGGTGCAAAATTGTTGATCCTGCCAAAACTCTGAACAGCTTTTACCTCCCTGTGCTCCCTGACTTTATTATGGACAACAGAAAGCCTCCACCTATGTTACGGAGAAGAGGAGAGGGGGAGGTAAGCTATAGTTGTGTCTGCAGTTGTGTCTTCCATAGATACAGTGCAGTAGGTGAGTATACTCACCCTAATGAAACTGGCATGATCACAGGTGAAAACAGATGAAAAAGAGCCTACAAAAAAACTAATGCAGCCATCACATCCAAGGCCTGGTAAGCTGTGAGTAGGAGGTGATGGGGTGATCTCATGACAAAAGACAATAGGTCACGTATTTCACATCTCATGTAATTTACAGTACACCCTCCTATTGATTTTGTCTAAGAGTCAGACTGCAATGATCCAAGTAGATGCGATTTCACATACCCAGCAAAACAAACAGCTTCATCTTCATCACTGTTCATATATCTAATGATTAGAATTTCATTCCCCTTAATGAGAGCATTTGTCTCTGAAGTGCCAAATATTAACCATGCTTAAAAATTCTCCCTGCATGCTTTGTAAGAAAATGTCTAACCAATCTAACAGTGTTTGTTTTTAACTATTTACTTTCAAGAATTCTTATACCTAAAGGAAATTAAAAAAAACATTGGATAGACTAAAAAAGATTAGAATTACTGTCAGGTTTTTTATTGCTGTCTGCATCCTCAATGGGGAGAATCACCCACTATTTGTTTTAGTGACTGTTATCACTGAGAGTTAAAGTTTTACTAAACATACAATTTCATTTACATTATCCTTTATCTTTCTGTGTATGGATGATGGCACTGTAATTATTTAAAAAAAAAAATCTAAGTACCTTTTTCCTAATCAACATATGACCCAACTCTTTCCCAGCCTGTCTGCAGGGAAACGGTGGCTGGAGGAGCTTCTAGTCCAGTGATGGCAAACCTTTTAGAGACCCCAAACTGCAACCCAGAACCACTTCTTTATGGCAAAGTGCCAACACTGCAATTAAACCGGAATACTGAGGTTTTAGTTTAGAAAAAACAACCCATACATTAACATCTGTTGTCTTAAAAGAAAAACACAATAACAGAGCATCCACTGACCATAGGCACAAGGGGGCAAAGTTCTACTGACCACCAGCACAAGGGGGTAAAGTTCCACTGACCACCAGCACAAGGGGGCAAAGTTCCACTGACCACCAGCACCAGGGCAAAAAGTTCCACTGACCTCCAGCACAAGGGTGCAAAGTTCCAAAGACCACCAGCACAAGGGGGCAAAGTTCCACTGACCACCAGCATAAGGGGGCAAAGTTCCACTGACCACCAGCACAAGGGGGCAAAGTTCCACTGACCACCAGCACAAGGGGGCAAAGTTCCACTGACCACCAGCACAAGGGGGCAAAGTTCCACTGACCACCAGCACAAGGGGGCAAAGTTCCACTGACCACCAGCACAAGGGGGCAAAGTTCCACTGACCACCAGCACAAGGGGGCAAAGTTCCACTGACCACCAGCACAAGGGGGCAAAGTTCCACTGACCACCAACACAGGTGAGCAAAGTTCCACTGACCACCAGCACAAGGGGACAAATTTTCACTGACCACCAGCACAAGGAGGCAAAGTTCCATTGACCACCAGCACAAGGGGACAAAGTTCCACTGACCATGAGCACAAGGGAGCAAAGTTCCACTGACCACCAGCACAAGGGGGCAAAGTTCCACTGACCACCAGCACAAGTTAAAATCTTATGTTAATAAAAATGAATGTATTAAAACTCACATCCAGTCCATTATATATTTCCTTGGCAGTGCACTGGCTGACTATGCAAATGCTCAGACAAGTCGCGGCTAATGAGTCGCGGCTCGTGAGATCATCGCCTGCCGCTACTACTCCTTTCTGGGCATGCGTATGGCCCCTATATGCACTGTTATCCAATGCTCGGCTGCTGGGGCGATGCTGGGGCGTCTTGCCTAGTGTACCGACAGAGAGGGCTCTGCATGTCCGGAGCGGCACACGTACCATAGGTTCACCACCATTGTTCTAGACCTTTGCTACTGGTCACATGTACAAAACAGCCTTTGGGATACAGAGTAAAAATTAATAATTCATATCAATAAACTGTTTAAAATCAGCGCACAAATATATGTTTGACATCAAATCTTTTTTTTTTATTTTAACACGGTGTGGGCAGATTTCTACTACTCACAGTCTATGTCATGCCCCTTCAGTCTGTGACTTAGAATAACAGGGAAGTAAAGCCTCCATCAATCAAGATGTAAGATCCCTAACCCCATTGTGTTTAGCTGGTTAGTGGGCATGGAGGAGGCATGGAGTGGGCTATTATTTACCACTGTGTATACACCCACATGCATTGCTCTATAGTCTCATGGGCTGCTCAGATGGGATAGAGAGGAAATGCTCAGCATAGAAATTCACTGAAAACTAAGCACGTGCAGAGCTGCCAGCACTGCTCTGCAAATTCCCAAGCTGCACTGGGGACATGGACAGAAGGGGCAAACTGAGAACAGCAGGATCAAGCAGTTTTTTTGCAGAATATGGGAAACAAATCCCATAGTGACTGAGCGAGTACGAACAGCATGTAATACAGCAACTATTAATAGTTTTTTATGATGTGGGTTTAGTGACACTTTAAAATGGAAGAAAATTCCAAATAAATAAACGGGAAATCATCTCATGAGGACATTAGTTCTGGTGACAACTAGGGGTTTCCCTCACATTGAAGGGATTTCCTCTCACTTCCTGTTGTGACTATGGGACAGGAAGGGAAAAGAAATCTCAATGGAACACAGATGGCAGACAAATATGATGGTTCTTATACCCTGTTTTATTCTATTTAAAATGTAAGAAAAGTTTTACCTTTAGTTCTACTGTAAGATTATTATGCCAGATTTCCTACTTTAAAAACAAATTAGCAAAGTTCACTTGAGCAACTTGAAATATATGAATGAAGGCTTAACCTCCCTGGTGGTCTTATTAATCAATATTTTTGAATGTCAAAGCGATACATTGTTTTGCATGGAAATGTGTTGCTTTATATTGTAGGCCTGTAATTCTTAGGAATAACTCACTGAAATCTGTCCGAACAAGAGTCTAGTAAACATCCCGGGTATGATAAAGTTTAAAACACCTAATCATAAATTATAATATAATAAATAATTATAAAAAATAATAATATAATAATAAATGGAATAAAATAATGTAATCAAACCAAAAACACTGAAAATTGAAATATAGCGCCAAGTTCGCACATCGCTGAGCTCAGTCGCAGAATATTTCAGGGTCTGATGACGAATTTCCCCACGAATCACTATCACTCAATTCTGCAAGTGATTCTAATTTACTATCGCTGTTCTCTAGCTGGTCTAAAACCGCTTTTGACCTAAAGGGACGCTTTTTGGATGCCATGGACATTTCTCAAGTTTCCAGGCAGAAAAAAACGGTAAAAGTGCAGGCAGGGCACAGGACAAAGCACTCGGGACAAAATTGAGGTGAAATAGTTTGATACAGTAATGGAATCCTAACAGATTACAATGTATTGTGTGGATGTTATATTTTAACTTTATTTGAATCTCCCACCGGTTCCGCCCCCCCCGTGTCCCGATGCTCGCAGGGAAGGGAACCCGGAAGACAGATGCTGGCATCAGCCGGAGGACACAGCAGGAAGACATCGGGGGATTGCAGGACAAGGTAAGGATCGGGGGATCGCAGGACAAGGTATGTATCGGGGGATCGTAGGACAAGGTAAGAATCGGGGGATCGCACGACAAGGTGAGGATCGGGGGATCGCAGGAAAAGGTAAGGATCGGGGGATCGCAGGACAAGGTAAGGATCGGGGATTGCAGGGCAAGGTAAGGATCGGGGATTGCAGGGCAAGGTAAGGATCGGGGGATCGCAGGACAAGGTATGTATCGGGGGATCGTAGGACAAGGTAAGAATCGGGGGATCGCACGACAAGGTGAGGATCGGGGGATCGCAGGACAAGGTAAGGATCGGGGGATCGCAGGACAAGGTGAGGATCGGGGGATCGCAGGACAAGGTAAGGATCGGGGATTGCAGGGCAAGGTAAGGATCGGGGATTGCAGGGCAAGGTAAGGATCGGGGGATCGCAGGACAAGGTGAAGATCGGGGGATTGCAGGACAAGGTGAAGATCGGGGGATTGCAGGACAAGGTAAGGATTGGGGGATCGCAGGACAAGACAAGGAAGAATAAATATATTCTTCAGATTTTTTTAACATATAAAAAAGTAATTTTAACATATATTTTTACGTATATTTGTAAATTTATTCTGCAAATTTAGATCTGTATTTTTAAAGAAATACAGTATATTTGAAATGTATTTTTTTAAATATTTTTCATATATTTTGTAATAAAAATGCATTTCAACGTGCAGTATATGTATATATATTTATTGAAATATATTTTGAAATATATTGAATATGGCCAAAATTGTAGCATTTCAAATATATGTCAATATATTTGGGAATAAAATTTTTAAAATATATTTCATATATATTTTTCTTCTATATGGGTTGGGAGCTTGAAATAAACAAATGGAGGATTACTTCTATAGTTATTAATTTTACAAGATTTAGAAATACTAGTTTGTGGTGGCTGTTGATAATTAGTGTAAAAACACAGGAAATATATGAGGTTTCAAGCCATGCGATTGTTTTACTAAAGGCAAATAGACTGTGCACTTTGTAAGTGCATTTGATTTAGAACTTAGTAAATGAGGTGAACCTGCACTTTGCAAAAAATTCCCAATCACATGCAAGGAAAATTAAAAAACAGCATTTTGCTTGCACATGATTGGATAATGGAAGTAAGCAGAGCTGCCTCTTACAAAGCTCTGGAGTAAGTGCCCTTGTGGAGTGCCCAGTCTATTTGCCTTTAGTAAATCAAACCCAATATAAAGGGTAGCTACAAAAATATTGGCACCCCTGCATTTCTCTCAGATAATGCACCACCTTCACTCAGAAAATTGTTGCAATTACAAATGTTTAGTTTTTCTCATGTTTATTTCTTTTGTTTGTATTGGTATGACACAAAAAAAGTGGAGAAATAAAAAGCCAAAGCTGACACATTCCACGCAAAGCCCCGAAAATGGACTGGACAAAATTATTGGCACCCTCAATTTAATATTTGGTAGCACACCCTATGGAAAAAATAACTGGAATTAATAATTTCCTGTAACCATCAATGAGTTTCTTCCACCTCTCTACTGGAATTTTGGAGCGCTCTTCTTTTGCCAACTGCTCCAGGTCTCTCAGATTGGAAGGGTTTCCTTTCCCAACTGCTGTTTTGAGATCTCTCCACAGGAGGTCTATGGGATTGAGATCTGGACTCATTGCTGGCCAGTTCAGTACTCCCCAGCGCTTTGTCTGAAACCATTTCTGGGGGCTTTTTGACATGTGCTTTGGGTCTTTGTCCTGCTGTAAGACCCATGACCTCTAATGAAAACCCAATTTTCTTACACTGGGTCCCACATTGCACCCAGGAATTCTTTGCTAGCCTTCAGATTTCATGTCATGCACACGGTCAAGACATCCAGTGCCTAAAGCAGGAAAGCAACCCAAAAATATCAGTGAACCTTCACCATGTTTGACTGTAGGGATTGTATTCTTTTCTTTAGAGGCCTCATTGCTTTTTTGAAAACAGTAGAATGATGGGCTTAACCAAAATGCTGTAATGTTGTTTAATTTGTCCACAGAACATTCTCCCAAAAAGATTTTGGCTTCTTCGGGTAAGTTTTGGCAAACTCCAATCTGGCTTTTTTGTTTCTGTGTCAGCAGTGGGGCCCTCCTGGGTTTCCTACCATAGCATCCCTTTTCATTCAGATGGTGACATATAGGGGTTTATTTACTAAACCTGGTTGACTCAGAATCTTGTCCACTTCTGCATAAAAACCAATCAGCTTCCAGGTTTTATTGCTGAAGCTTAACTGAACATGCTAAGGTTAGAAGCTGATTGGCTACCATGCACAGGTGCCCAAGATTCTGAGTCAACCAGTTTTAGTAAATCTCCTATATAGTGTGAGCTGACACCGTTGTACCCTGTGCCTGAAGGTCAGCTTGAATTTGTCTGGAAGTTGTTCGAGGTTCTTTATCTACCATTCAAACAATCCTTTGTTGCAATCTTTGATCAAGTTTTTCTCTTTCGTCCATGTCCAAGTAGATTAGCTACAGTGCCATGGGCTGAAAACAGACACAAGAACATTAAGATCTGTTAATTGATACAGGCGAGTTTAATTTGCAAATTACAGGAGCATTGCAAACTTGAAATGCAATTATTTTTTACAATTATGAGAAGGTGCCAATAATTTTGCCCAGTCCATTTTTGAAGGTTTGCGTGGAATGTTTAGATTTGACTTTTTGTTTCTCCACTTTTTTTGTGTCCTACCAATACAAACAAAAGAAATAAATGAGAATGACTAAACATTTGTAATTAAAACAATTTTCTGGGTGAAGTGGTGAATTATCTGACAGAAATGCAGGGGTGCCAATATTTCTGGCCATGTCTGTACGGCTTGTATTAGCTCACACAGAATAGCTAATTTATGTTCATAGAATGTAGGCAGGACAGCCGCAAGTTCCACATTCCAATCCAAATGCCTGCTCCATTGTTTAGTGTGTTCTATTGATTCTGGGCACAGTTACAGTGAGGGATTGAAAGCTTGCACTTTTAGCATGTCAGACGGATTCACTCAGATTTGTCTGTGCTAAAAATAAAGGACCCCTGTCCAGATTAATTACAGGCCATAGAACTGCACAGGGCAGGGATTCAGAAATGTTAAAGCGGAGTTCCACTCACGCTGTCAAAAAATACAAAAACTGTATCTGCTGACTTTTAAAAAACAGCTGGAGAAACAGAAAAAGGGCGCACCGACCTAGTGCATTATCGTTTAAAATAATTTATTAAAGAAACAAAAATAGGTATTTTCTATTTTGATGCTAACGGGTCATGTGATGTCAGGCTCTGCCTTTGGGTGGTTCTGATACAGCCCTTTTGTTACCATTTAGTAACTTATATAAAGAGAAGTGCAGACTCCTGTAGTGTTGGCTCTGAGGAAGAGGTTATGTCCTCGAAACGCGTTAACCAGTTGGTCATCCAGGGTTCCATCGTATGGACTCAGATGTTGTTTGGATCATACGTCTTGTTCAGTTTGACATGCCTGTATTATTATGTCCATTGTGAGTATGATACCTATTTTTGTTTCTTTAATAAATTATTTTAAACGATAATGCACTAGGTCGGTGCGCCCTTTTTCTGTTTCTCCATTTGTATCCAGTGTATTCGGACCACCCCGGTCTGTTGAGGGCAGCAAGCAGTGCATATTCCAGAAAATTCCAGAGCATGCCAATTGGGTCTACTGAGTCCTTTCCTAGCGCAGCAGTAAAGTGTTTGTTGTGTTGGATTTTTTAAAAAACAGCCACTTACCTGTCCCTCGGTCCCGCGGTGTGTCCCCCGTAGCCTGTTTCAACTGGTCGTCCTGTATTCCAGGAGGCCGGCATCTTCAGTGTGGACATCCGACTGTGCTAGCTTGCGGTTTCACTGCCGGGTACCCACTGCACATGCGCGAGTAGCACTGCGCTTCGTGAATGGTCCTGTAGTCTTCTGAGACCTGTCACGTGCCTAGGCGATTGAGCGGAAGTGGGAGCGGGTACCTGTCAAATGCCCCCCCTGCCCCCCAAAAGTGCCAATCCTTAATGGGGAGCGGGGGAGTAGTCCTTAAAGCAGAACTTACCCTTTTGGGTAGAGCTCCTCTTTAATAATAGCAGGATGCATTCAGGGCGGCAGAGTTAGTAGCTTATGCATCCTGAGTTATGAAATGCACTTAGGCTAGGATCACACATTATTATTATTATACAGGATTTATATAGTGCCAACAGTTTGCTCAGCGCTTTACAATATAACAGGAGACAATACAGCAACAATACAGTTCAATACAAGAGGGATAGGAGGGCCTGATCCTTGGAGCTTACAATCTAAGAGGGAGGGGCTAGTGGTACAAAAGGTAGTAACTGTGGGGGATGGACTGGTTGGAAGAGTAGAAGATTCCATTATTATCTGAGGGCAGGATAGGCTTCCCTGAAGAGGTTTTCAGCGATCACCTAAAAGTGAGCAGAGTAGGTGATAGTCTGATAAATTAGGGTAGAGAGTTCCAGAGGATGGGGGAAGCTCTGGAGAGGTCCTGGAGACTAGCATGGGAGGAGGAGACAAGGGAGTAGGAGATCTTGCGAGGAGCAGAGAGTACAGTTTGGGTGAGATTTGGAGACAAGTTTGGTGATGTAATTTAGGGCAGAGTTATAAATGGCTTTATACATTATTGTTAATGCTTTGAATTTTATCCGTTGGGCAATGGGAAGCCAGTGGAGGGATTGGCAGAGAGGGGTGGCAGATATGGAACGGTTAGTAAGGTGGATGAGTCTGGCAGCAGCATACATGATAGACTGAAGAGGGGATAGCCTGCGATGAGGTGGGCCAATGAGGAGGGAGTTACAATAGTCAAGGCGAGATATAACCAGGGAGTGAATAAGTTGCTTAGTGGTTTCCGAGGTTAGGAACGGGCATATCTTGGAGATGTTGTGGAGGTGAAGTCTACACGATTTGGACAGTGATTGGATTTGGGGGTGAAAGGACAGATGGGAGTCTAGGATTACACCTAGTATCCTGACATAAGGGGAGGGACTGATGGTTGTGATATTGATCTTCATGGAGAAGTCAGGGGAGGGGGCACGGGATGGGGGGAATACTAAGAGCTCAGTTTTGGAAAGATTGAGTTTGAGGAAGTGGAGTGACATCCAGGCCGATATGTTGCTTAGTAGGTTAGTAATGCGAGAGGAGACTGAAGGGGTGAGGTGAGGGGTAGAAAGATAGAATCTGCATTATTGTAGATGTTCGGTGCATTGAAGTCGTTGTAAACTCTGTTTTTTAATTTTGCCTACAGGAAAGATTATAATAAAGCTTACCTGTAGGTAAAATGAATATCTCCTAAACGTGCCCTGATTAGGATATATTCCCTCTTCATTTAATCGAGCGCATGCGCTCTGAAGGAATGGCATACCCGGGCATGTGCCGTGGCCTGGGCAGGGCCGTGGATAAGGGGGTACCACCAGTCCTCCTGTATGGGGCCAGGCCAGCAGGGGGGCCCAGGCAGCTGGGTGAATTGGATGTAAGCAGGGAGATTGGGCAACACAGTGTGGGGGGCAATTACTGGAACCGATCCCCTGTATGGCTCCCTCTGCAGCAGCTGAAAGCCAGCTTCTTCTCTCCATACAGGGGATCGGTTCCAGTAATTGCCCCCCACTGCACCCATGTCCTTCCCTGTACACCATACGTTTTCTCCTGCTGCCAAGGCCCCCCTGTGTGCCCCCCACCCTGCAGTGTTGCCGGCTTCCCTCCACTGCTTCCCATCGGCAGCTACAAGCACACATTAACTTCCCTAGCGATCTGATTATGTCCATATTTCTGTTCTCAAAGTGGTACATTTTTTTGCATGGAAATATGTATTTTTTTTATTGTAGGCCTGTAATTTTTAGGAATAACTCACTGAAATCTGTCCGAACAAGAGTCTAGTAAACATCCCAGTTATGTTAAAATTTGAAACACGAAATCATAAATTATAATTTAATAAATAATCATAAAAATAATAATATAATAACAATACATTTAATTCAATATTATAATCAAACCGAAAACACTGAAATTTGAAATATAGCGCCAAGTTCGCACATCACTGAGCAAAGTCGCAAAATCGTTTTCAGTGTCTGATGATGAATTTCCCCCACAAATCATTATCACTCAATTCTGCAAGTGGTTCTGATTTACTATCGCTGTTTTCTAGCCGGTCTAAAACCGCTTTTGACCTAAAGGGACACTTTTTGGACGCCATGGACGTTTCTCAGTTTCCAGGCAGAAAGAACAGTAAAAATGCAGGCAGGGCACCGGACAAAGCACTCGGGACAAAATGTATGTGAAATGGTTTGATACAGTAATGTTATACTATGTGATTTTAGTGAATTTAGTGAATGTCACTTTTTGTCATTTTCAAATTTCCCGCCGTTCCGTCCCCCGTACGTCGCAGGGAACGGAACCCAGATGACAGACGCCGGCATCCACAGGGGGACATTACAGGGGACACTGCAGGAGGGACATCGCAGGAGCGCAGGACAAGGTAAGAGAAGAACAGATCCCGGAGCAACGCTGCAGGGTATTCCTGAGTGTAGCTCGGGGTTACCGCTTGTGGTACTGAATCTTTACCCCGAGCTACACTCGGGAATACAGCCAGGGAGGCTACTATCCTTCAGGATGGAAGTGGGGGAAGGGTCCAGTAAAAATGTCACATTCACCAGCCCCTATCTTTCCTGAATAAACACAAGCAGGACCAAACACTCGCTGTGCTCATTCATAACTGAATTATAGTAAACTGTTTTTTTTTTGGGGGGGGCCCTGTCAGGTTGGTTGTATGGGGCCCCATGGTTACTAACAGCAGCCCTGGGCCCGGGACTCCTGTGCGAGAGAGTGATGTCATCACGGCCTGGCCTGTCAGAAGGCCGGAGCTTGCCAACCCAGAAAGAAGACAGGTGAAGATGGAAGCCTCTATAGCAGTGACAGCACCACTGGAGGGCTACTTTTTAAGGTAAGGTTTACACAATGTGCTAGTATGCGATGCATATTATGACATCATTACCTTGCAGGGGATTTTTTTTTTGTCTGTGGTTTACTACCGCTTTAAAAACTCACACTTTTGTACATCAACACAAGCTGTGTCAGGCAGCATATTCAAAATGAATAGGCTGACATGCATCTCAGCGGTCCAGAAATTGGACCAGCACCTTTCTTTGACACTGCAATACACATGGTGCATTGCCTTGCAGTGCATTGCGGTGTAGCACTCCTGCATCAGTAGGTTACTTTGGGGTGCCATTCAGAATGACAAATGACACCTCACTATCACAAGTAGTGTGCAGTGCCAACCATTGTGGTAACTAGTGATGAGCCAAACTGCTCTGGGATCAAACTGGTTGGCTGGTGTTTACTGAACTTCAAATTAGTTTGGATGCCAAATTCCTTTGAAGTCAATAAAAGCTAAATCTGAAATATTAAAAATGCCCATTTTCTGGGCTAATAGGCAAAATTAAAAATAGCATGTGGGGGTGGGTGCTATCCTAGGGAACATGTACCAATGCAAAAAATAATTTTAACAGTTCCATTTGGCTAGGTGAAGTGATTTTTTGAGAACAGAATGTTTTAGTCACATATTATATAAAAAGGCTGCACTGAAAAAAAAAAAAGTTTGTTACAAAATATCCTGCACAGGCTACATTAAATGCATTAAAATGCATTTTAATAGCTTCTTGCAGGACTCCTCGGCAAAATGGTGCAAGATCAAGTTAAAAAGAAATCAGCAAGAGTCCATGTTGTGTAAATGGAATTTGTTTTGTGCAATGTCAGAGAACCATAAGCACCCTTTATGTATATTTTTTTTAACCAATTCAATACCGGGCAATTTTACCCCTTCCTGCCCAGGCCTGTCCTAAACCTAGGTTCACATCTGTGTGTAATTTAGTGTGTTTGCAAACTTGCAGAAACATTCTGCAATCCATCTAACATTTTTTCACTATGAGACACCTTCACATCTATGCAGTTTCCTGCAGTGCGTTTTTGAAAAAAATTTTGTGGTGTGCTTTGGACTCCATAGACTTCAATAGTACTGACTCAAATACTCATACGTGTATATTTGGTAGGGTGTTTTGTTTAACCAATTCAATACCGGGCAATTTTACACCTTCCTGCCCAGGCCAGTTTTCAGGTTTCAGCGCTCTCACACTTTGAATGACAATTGCGCGGTCATACAACATTGTACCCAAACTAAAATTTTATCATTTTCTTCACACATCTAGAGCTTTCTTTTGGTGGTATTTAATCACCGCTGGGTTTTTTATTTTTTGCTAAATTAACAAAAAAAAGACCAAAAATTAAAAAAAAAAAAAAACATGTTTTCTTTGTTTCTGTTATAAAAGTTTACAAATAAATAATTGTTCTTAATAAATTTAGGCCGAGATGTATTCTGCTACATGTCTTTGGTGAAAATGACCCAAATTAGGATGTATTATTTAGTCTGTAGGAAAGTTATAGAGTTCACAAACTCTAGATCTGAATATTGATCAATCCTGAAGTACTGACAGCCAATCTAATTTCTTGAGGTCCAAGAATGTCAGAATAGTACAGATATCCCCCAAATGACCCCTTTTCGCAGAATAGACAGTCCGACATACTTCATAAGAGGAATGGCGAGTTTTTTGAAGTTGTATTTTTTTTGTCATAATTTTTCAGAAAATGGAAAAATTAAAAAAATTATTTTCACTATTTTTTTTTTACATACTGTCACCAGTGCAGTACAGCGTCATCATATAACTGGCATGGCGGTGAACAGGGACACTGACTGGTGACAGTATGAAAAAAAAATATATATATATATATTTTTAAATTTTTTTATTATTTTTAATTTTTTATTACATTTT